>NC_057707.1:1050881-1064684 GCF_014466175.1 Vespula pensylvanica | reverse complement strand
AAATTTCATTATTACAATTATTACTCATCGATAATCAAGAAAATGAAAAATTACTTACAGCAGTTTGCCAGGAATGGACGTATATAATACCCATTATTATTTTTTTTTAATGGTTCTTTGAATTATACGCTTGACTTTTCTCGACGTGTATATAAGAAATATTAATTTTTAGCAATTTGTGTGGTGACCTCGCATAGAAATTTATATCCTGGGAATAAAAAGAAATATTATTTTAACACTTTATATCATTTCTACACTTTTTATTCTCTGAAAGTAAAACATTATTATTCTTTACCAGATTTCAATTTATTCAAGACATTTTCGGTAGTTGGAGACAATGAAACATGCAAACAATGAAGCACATCTCCATCGCTTTTTATTTCACTTTATGCAAATTTTTATATTTCCTCCGTCGATTCGATCGTTTGAAACAATTACTACGTGACAAGGAATAACTATCACAATCATCCACGAACAAAAAATTATAAATAAGTACGTACACATATACTGATATAAACAAAGATCAATACTATTACTTCGATAGACCTGTCTTATTTATTTTTTCGAGAAGCTTCATTACATGAAAGATAATGTCAATAACAATAATGTCAACAGGAAATATCAAACATATAAACATTCGAACATCTTTAAATTACTCCTTCTGAATATCTTATAATTATTACAATTAAACGATTTTCATATTGACATTAAAAAATATTGATCCTTAAAAAATTTTGATCCATTTGCTATTTTATTTTTGTTAAACATACTACAGAATCTTCGAAAATATTAAAAATATTCAATTAATCTTTTAGTAAACTTTCTCAGCGTCCTAATTATTTATTTAAAAATTTGAATCCATATTCAGGATTTTATTTTTATCAAAAAAAAATGTCAGAATCACGTTGAAACTTTTTGAAACGGACTTTCGTTTCAAGCAAACGAATGGTTTAATAATCGAAAAACGAAAACTAATAGATTTTATCACAGAAGCAAACGAAATCATTTCGATTGCGGATATGTGTTTCTCGAAGACAAATTGTTCCATTCGCCTCTTTGTATTATCATGGAATCATGTATCTCTATTTTAATTGATTAGCTGACTGGCAAACAAGCAATTCAGCTAGTTTCAGATAAGCAAATCAACTAGTATGTTTGACTTGTCAATAGGTAGTATCATCGAGATAGCAAATACGGAATAATATTACGAAATATCAAACACATATGCAACAGTTGAGTCCATATACGATTATCCGATTGAATCGTATAAATGTCTAAAAAGAAATATCCTAATTCCGATAACCCTTATTAAACTTTCTCCTCGGTTTAATATTATACAACAATTCTAAATAATACAATAAGTCAAAGACAAATTACACGTAAAATATAGTGTATAATGATAATAAAAAGAAGTTAAACATAGAATGAAAAAATAATAAGAAACCATGCAATTTTTTTATAATCTACTATAAAACAATATATGACAGTGTTGGAAATGAAATTGTATAAAATAGTGCATAACATAACGTCTCTAATATAACTCATAGATAGGCATACAAAATTATCCTATTGTCTATAGCATGCAATATAAAGAACAAGATCTTATGAAAATGAATCCTCGCGTTAGACATTATAAAATTCAAGTATGATTTAACTTACCAAGAATATGAAGAATATTTCCAGCGATACCTAAAATCGATTTCAAATGTACGTCCAATTTTCAAGTATTACGATTTCTATACTGATCGTCTTTTCTTTCTTGGAATTTTGTCGCTCTGGACACGTTGTCGTTTCGATTAAAAATCAACTGCTTCAACTTTCGTCGAATAGCTTTTAGTTTTTTCTTTTTTTGTTAAATTTTGTCTTGATATTCAAAAGAAGCAAATATTTACCAATAATCGAGGTTCTATTTATTCCATACAAATATATGTAAATATGAAATTGATATCAATTAATTCACTTTTCGCACTTGTTCGCTTTTTTCCTCAATGTTTCCTTTTTTCTTTAATATTCACTTAATTTTTTACTTTAATTTATTTTTTAATTTTTTTTTTTAATATTATATTTGTAGTGATTTTCAGAAAGATATGAATAGTTTATCAATTAGTAGACCAATATATAAATAAATATGTGTATGGATATTAAATTATAGTACATAGAAAGTACACAGTACGGAGAAAGATATATATATATATACATATATATATATATGTATATGTATATACATACATACATTTACGTATATATTGAATCAATTTACCATCTAAAAAGATTAAAGAAAATTCCATTTACAAATGTAGTAGATAAAAGAGAAAATATATAAACTAATTTTTAACAGAAAGTAATGAACTTACCAAATACTAGCGAAAATAGTTTTAACTCGATTAATAGTTGCGCCTTGCAGGAATATCTGTAACAAAATAGTTAGTATTTAATAATGCATTACGAATGTTAGATTCAAATACAGTTTTATAACAGCCCGATCATTAAAAACGCAGACTGTCAAATATTACGATTCCAAGAGATATTTATACTATTTCAAATAATTCACTGAATTTTATTTCAAATAACTCGAATTAGACTATTTTCTCTGTTTAATATTATACAATAATATACCCAAGAAAAACTGCACGGTGTAATATATAGTAAAATAATAATAAAATATTATACAACTTTTTATAGTATATTATAAAACAGTATATCGCAGTTTTCAACACAAAATTATATAAAATACAATATAATGCGTTGATATTAAATGGCATAGAATTTAAATAGGATTTAACTAACCCATAGCGTGTTCTTTAAAATCTTCTAGATATTTTCCACTAACGTAACTGAGTTGGAACTTATATATTACTTTAAATCGGCCTTATTTTGAAATCCCCAAGAACTTGCTTGTAGGACGGTTCGGAACGGAATAAACGGTTTATTCAACTTGCGCGGATAACTACGGTCTTATATTGATTCGAGCATGCGCTGTTTCGATCAACCCCTTCTTTTTCATATATACCTGATCATCTCTTCACAATGTTACCAATAATGTTGGGGAGATATTACTATAAAGGGAATTTTCTTGTTACTTTTATATTTTTTTTTCTTTTTTTTTTTTTGATTCTTTTTTCTCTATTTGATTCCCCTGTTCGTCCTTCTTCATACTCATACCTTTTCGATCATTTTACATTGTAAAAGTCGAATTATGTTTATAGGAAGAAAATTTTTCTTGGCATTTAATTATTCATATTAATTTATTTTTTCATTTTGAAGAGAATATTGACATTACCAAGAAAGTAGAATTCAGAATATTGTATTTAAAAGGAATGGTAATTTCATGGAAAATCTCTTCTTACAATATTTATAAATTATGATTTGTGCGATGTAGATCGGTTGATCGAGTAATGATGCCTAGAAAGAAGTAGAATAAATCTCTACTATGTTGGGGGAAGGTTATGAAAGTGTTAGATTCTATGTGCTCCTATTCAGAAAAAAAATCATAAGGATAATACATTCGAAAACTAAAAATATTATGTTACTAGAAATATAATAAAATCGTTACTGTGCTGGATTATACGTAACAGAAAGAAACAATTCTCAAATAAAAATTGAGAAATAAAATATCTTCTTAGGAATTGATTAGTTTGGAATATAATATACGAAATATTAGATAACTAGAGGTACTGTTGGATTATTCTACAATCGGGAGAATATTCCTAGGACAATGTACTCGCTCGAACGGAATAATTAAGTCAGTGACACGCCCATCGCTCTGCAAAAGATGTAACCAAGTATTTAAATGGTGAATTTAAATAGATTATTGAGTTATACATCGAATTATCTATATGGTTTGATAAATGGGAAACAAATGAAAAAATACTTTTACCTGTTTTTAAAATCAAACGGGAGATGCACACTCGTAAAACCGCGCACTCATTCCCGTCCGCTTGAACCAATTCACTCAAGCGTTCATAAGGGCATTCAAGGGTGGAGAGAAATAATAACGAATCGTTTAATACGAAGGTACTTGACGATACGTAGGGGAGATCGTAATCCACACATGCATTTTCTTTAAATCCCTATAAAAACGTACTAACAAGAGGATACTGGCTACGTGGCAAATTTATTCGTTGAGATTACAATATTACTCTAAAACGTAAATTAAATCTTCTGAATATTTTTTAAGCACACGATGTGAATATTATAACAAACAATTTAGAAAATTAATTCAACATTTTTTCTATTTTTGAATTTAATCGAACGATTACTTCGTTTAATTTAATGGGACGATGACAAGATGACGTAAAGGTGGAACAAATCGATAAATCTTTTGAACGTCCTTACAGGTTTAATCATTTTAAAAGTTAAGCCTACTTTAGATTCATTTCGATTTTTTAAACAAGCGTGGACTCATAATCTTTACTCTCACCTTCGTATTCATCATCTCCTGCATCTCCTGCATCTCCTTTTTCTTCTTCATCTTCAACATCGATTCGCAGATCTTCCTTCTTGGAATCATTGTTAATCGCCTTAAGATTTTCTTTATCGTTCCCAATTTCACCCATGGCATTGAAATAAATATTATTACAGTATATATAATTTTCTAATTAATTGATATTTTAATTAACATTAATTCGATATCCAAGAACACTGATAACGTTATTATTGATCTTCATTTTTCCTTTTCGACTGCGTTGAATCCTTCTGAGGGTGGAAGAAGATAGGATCCAAAAGGGTTCAGCAATGAAATCTACTTTTCTACGAAGGAATATTTTCTCATTAGAGAAAACATTCCACTTTGACCCACGATCTGTATGCACTGCCGGACGTCCCTTTGACGAACCTTCCAGACGCAATCGATTATATCCTCTTTCCGAAGCAGCTTACATTTCGATCCTTTGAAGGGATATATTCCCTAGCCTCGTACCACCCTTTGAACCTAGCTTAGTGAAACAATACTATATATGGGTTTCGAGAATGTTCGTCGTCATGGTCATTATAAATTCTGTCTTCCTGTTTCTATCTCTGATTAATATCAATCATTTGACGAACACGATATTAAACAGGGTATCACAGGAAAATTAGAGACAACTATTTGGACGTTGTTTCAAAAGAAAATGCCTCGTTATTATTTCCATCACAATGATTTATATTATTCCCTAGAAGCACTAGAAAAATTTTGAAAGTGTTGATAAACTTAAATAATATAATATCTCGTACCGATGTTATTCAAATTGTGTTCTCCATGCATGAGATATATGGATTTATATATTTTTTCTCATTTTTTCAAATTCGACGTATAATATAAAGTATCACGTCACTCTCGATGAACTTTATGGAAATACTGAAAATTTTAAAGGACGATTAGATATCTCTCATGCCGATCACTTCGCCGATTATATAAATTTTTCTTATGAAAAGAAGAAATCGGAAAAGAATATTGTTTTTTTGGCCGACGTTTGACAGATGGAAATTCAAATATGGGTAATAACGTTGACAAGATATTTTTGTTATGTGAAAGTTTCAACAATAAAATTAATTCCTTTTTATTTAATATTAACCCTTGATAGGGCGCGATGAATGAATCGAAGCAGAAGCGTTTATTACAATATGCATTTCGGCAATATGAATTATTTCATACGGTAGTTAATAGGAAAAGGCAATAGTAGGTCGAATTAAAAAGGATTGGTGGACAAATCGGTTTCCCCCCACTCATATCCTTTTCGGTTCTTTCGACCGCGGAATAGAAAGTTTTGATTGACTCGTGTAAAGCGCATTGAAGTGAATTACGCGAAGAGAAACATAAATATAACGAATGATTTTCTGTAAATTTATATTCTTTGTCATTAATAAAGAAAAGAAAGAAGCTTGTTAACTTAAATAATATAAAAAGAATAGAAGGTAATATTATCAAACAATTGTTCAAGGAATATTTCTTCCTTCAAATTAATACTTATTGATAAATATTTTTAACGCTTATCAAATTCTTTAGTTAATTTCTAATTGTATATTGTAAAGAAAAAAGGATGAAAAAGAAAAAAAAAGAGAAGAACGGAAAGAAAAAAAGGAAAATGATTTGTCCAGATAATGGGAGTATCATTGAAAAATTTACTTCTTTCTTAGCCATGATATTTCGGCTCTTTCTATCACATAATACGTGGTATTGATTAATGCGTAGAATATAATAACCCCTTCCACCGAGCTCTGCCTCAGATATTAGCTTTGTTATCCAACATGCAGATTTGCAGGAGGATCTCGTCCGCGGAAGACATCCTTTCAATAACTTTTGAACGAATAATACGCAAGTAAGTATTGAATTATATATACGTCTCAAGCAGTCCAAATGGTATAAATAATTTCTTCATACTCAGTAGTCTTTTGTTCGTTATCGATATAAGGTAAATTTATGAGTAGTCATCATTATGTGATTTGTTATAAAATTTCGATTCTATATTATGGAAATGAAACTGATTTTCGTGATCAATGCCATCCTAATTATTATTTTGTTGCTTTTCGAAGAAGATACTTTATATGGCTTAAAAGGGCGTAACCGGATTTACCTTTGATGACACAATTTAAATGAATAATTGAACATCTATCCTAAGTCTCAACTAATCTATGAATTTTAAATTATGTCAGAGATGTACAAGACTAAACGAAAGCGAAAGCAGTTCTAATAGCCCAGAAGTATTGCAAAGGAGTAGGATTAACCGATATCTAAATTTTAATTACGTCTGAAGAAGATACTCAACTTGGATCTCAACTACGCTCGATTTAACCATTAAACAGTCGACATCCGAAATGAAACACGCTTCCATTGGTACTTCCTGCTCTTCCTTACATCCTATGATTCGTTCTACTTGGATGGTAGAAATATCCGACCGTCAGAGAGAGTAGGAAATGAAAACGTTTACCTCTTCAGTTTTATATTTAAATGGTAAATCAATCAGTGCTATCTTTATCGAATGTTAAGATATTTTAGAGATAATATATACATTTTTTATTTTAAAGTATAATATGGAATATAAAATCTGTATCATAGATACGTTTTATGATAATTTATTGAATTTTTACACAGATTTTATCATGGCGATTAGAATATTTCTATTGATGAATGGGATATTAAGTCTCTTAACTCTAGCTATCCTAAAGGTATTGTATTAGTGCATATAAATCAAGAATCCATATATTTTTCAACTTTGTAATAAAGAATATTAGATATGGGAAATAAGATACTCCATGAAAGAGAGGAGATGAATAATGATATATGAGTAAAAATTTCAATACTTTTTCATAGAATTTTGCGTTACATGTCATTCATCATTTAATTTGTCAGATCGTTAAAACGGCGGAGGAAGCTGATGCTGCTCATGAATTTATTACAAATCTTCCTAGTGATAAGAAAACCAAGTTGGTGAAAGAGGCACCTAATTATTCGGTTCATGGAAACAACGTGTTGCTATTCTTAGAGCATTAATATAGCAACAATCAACTTCAATATTTAATTTTATTAAACGAGGTACGAAGAGATCAGATATAAATAATTCGTCACGTATCTTATCCAATTTTTTGTATTAATATCATCTTTTATATAGCGCATTGGATCCTGGAAGCAGAAGACTGCTTCAAGAAACAATTGAAAATTCAAGGAAGAAACATCGTTAGCTATTGTTCATGCATGCATTATTTGATTGGGAATACCTAAGAAGAGGAAAAAGAAGAAAAAACATTTGTGCTTGACAATGAAGTTTCGAAAGACCAATATGGCGCTGTTTTATAAAGCTTGAAGTGGTGGTACGAGAAACTGGGAGGGACTTATCTTTTTTAAAGGATTTAAACGTGAGCGGCTTTAGCTGGAGCGTATACGGGATTGAACTCGGAATGATTTATTGAAGGGTCGTCGAACGTTCCACGAAGGGTAAGACTCAACGGGGAATTGAGATGAAATTGAGGGAGGTTTATCGTACAAAATAATATAACTTACAGGGACGATCAAAAGATTCAGCGTTTTTCAAAGTAATAACGTTAGCAGGGGAATATGTTTAAATTATATGTGGAATAGAAATGTCCACCTTCACATCATCCTTACTTCATCGATTTAAATTAAGTTCGATATAATTAAAAAAGGAGAAATGCTGAATTTTATATTTCAAATTTGTCATAATATTCAAGACACGTACTTAAAAAATATTTAAGTAGTATTTAATTTGCATTTTTCGTAAAAATTGAAATTTGGACGAAGTATTTTCGTTTATAGAACGAATTATTTGTTATTAAAACGTTCCCCCATACTTACCGTCAAGTACCTTCGTTTTAAACCTTTCATTATTATCTCTCTTCATCTCCGTATGCTCTGGTGCGCATCTGTCTGCGCCAGTTCGAGTGGTCAGGATTATTGATCGCCGTCCTGCGCGTATACGTACAACTCCTGTCTTATCTTGACAATAACGAAAATATGTTTTTATTTGTTTTCTTATCATCAGACCAAGCAGATAATCCGAGATTACCGATATAATTCACTTGCCTATTTAGATTCATCGTTTCATAACAGGGTTACTTATCTTGCAGAGCAATGGATTATTTTCTTAGGAACAGATTGATTTGAAACACAATATACGAAATATTACGTAACTAGAAATATAATGGGTTTATTGTTTTACATTCTTCAATAGGGAGTACATTTCTAGTATAATATACTCGTTCATGTAGAAGAGTTAAGTCAGGCGTGCTACATCGATCTGCAAAAGACTTAACTAGGTAATTAAATAATATAGCTAAATAGATGATTGAATTATACCGCTAATCGTATTATCGAATTGTCTGCTTAGTTTAATGAGACGAAAACCAATGAATAAATATCCTCTTTCTTTTCTAAATAAGAGAGGAGATGTACGCTGTTACGTGAACTCATTCTCCCCCACTTGAACTGGCGCACGTAAGCGCGCATGTGCACGGAGAGAGGTAACAATAAATCGATTAATACGACGGTGCTGGACGATAGGTAGGAGAGAAGGTATTGCGTATGCGCAGATCGTTAAATTTCGATCAATACTCGTCAACAGGGGATTTGTAGACATGGAGGATCATATATTTTTGCAAAAGAATCAAAATTTTGTCCTTTATAATTTTTTTACGATGTCTATGATAAATGTTAAATCAATTCTCTTCCAACATCATCATCCCTTGCATTATACATGAGTTCTCTCCGTTTTTTTTTGTTGGATGTTAGCATTACCACTGTTATTGATTTCTTCCGGATTAATATTTATTTTTTCTAACGTATCTGTATAAATGTCTATCTGGAATTCCTCTTCAGTATTACTTATGACACGAAATTCACTCGTGTTTGGATATTTTGCCATTCTCTTAATGAAAAAGAAATGAGTAATTAAAAGCTTTGGTAGTCTCAAAATGTATATTACGAAATCACGAAAGGATATATACGAAAAGAATATTATGTTTCTGATTTTCTGGCTTATTAGTCTAGAGAACTATCTGTTTTATTAGAAGTTTCAATACAAAGCGAGTTCAGCTTCGCAAATCTCTCCTCAGTTTCATGATTGCTTGTTTACTCCATCAAATATCACTGCATCGTACGAAGCGTACTCGCGTACCATTGCAGACAAGTCCTTATCGCTTTCTTTAAGTAGTTTAAAGAAGCCCTCAGACCGTTGTGAACGTACTTCTTTTTCGTAAAATCGACTGATATACTTTTCATATAACTTGATAATTTGACCATTTCTTGATTAACTAACTGAGTGGTTCTCTCAGAGGGGAAATACGAGAAAGAGAGGAAAGATAATATTAGGAAACCATAAATGTGACGAAAGATTTTCTCCGAATACGTTTTCTATTATTGTGCAATAGCGAAAATGCTATCTTCGATAACTTGAGCAATATGTATTTATTTACAAGAAAAGAAAGTAATATTTGGAGAAAATGTTTTCAAGCAAGATGGAAGTAGATATAACTTCCGACGAAAAAATTTTTTTAACAAAGAAGATTTTACAATATGAATTACATCGGAAGTTATATCTACTTCTGCATTCCTTGAAAACATTTTTTCCAAATATTACCTTTCCTTCTTGTAAACAAATACCTATTGCTTAAGTTAACAAAGACTTCCTTTTCTTTATTACGCAATAGTAATAAAATATATGACTTCAGATAAAATCTTTTCTCCTATTTATTTTTTTATCGTAACATTACCTTCTTTTCCTTCACGTATTTCTTCTCCGGTAAGACCTCATTTATTAATTATTTAATGATTATGGAGGAACCTCTGTTTCCATCGTAACTTTTTGAAAAATACATATTTCTCTGAAATTTTCTGTTGAAAGAGCGTAATAAAACAAATCATAAAATCGTCCAATTACTAAGTTATATGAAAAGAACATCGATCGATTTTACGAAAGAGAAGATGGGAAGTGCTTTCACGACAGTCTGAGCCCTTCCCTAATCCGCTTAAGGAGGGTTGTAAGAAGAACTTGTATATATAGTGAAATTTGATGAAGAAAACAACCAATCATAAAATTAGGGAGATTTTCAAAGGTGCAATCAGTTCGTATTGAAGCTTCGAGCAGTATAAATAGAACCCTTGACTAAATTGTCAAAAAAACAGGAAATTATTATATTATTATGTCATTACGTGATTTCGTAAAATGCAATTATCTCCATTTCATTTATTTATCCATTTTTTTTTTTTCTTATTACGAAGACGGCAAAGTGTCCAAATACGCACAAGTCTCGTGATATAAGATATAAGTAGTGAAAAAGAATTCCATTTATACAGCCACGTTAAAAAAAATAAATATTAATTCGGAAGAAAACGATAGTACTGATAGTTATATTATCTAGCAAAAAAATCTCATAGGTGAGATGAAAATGTTGCAAAAGAATTACTTCAAAACTAATCATAGATTTCGTAGAAGATTATAAGGGATAAAATTTTGGTCTTTTTATAAGAAAATATGTTCTATCACTTTTCTCTTTCTTTCTTTCTTTTTTTTCTTTACAGTTTATAATTCGAAATTAACTAAAGAATGTTCACGATTGACAATTAATTTTTTTCTTATTTGTTTGCTTAAAAATGACTATCAATAAGAATTTCTTTTTTTTTTATCTCTTGAAACTATCATTTCTTTTTCTTTATTACGCAATAATAAGGAATATGGATTCAGAGAAAATCTTTCGACATATTGATTTTCTTTTTCTTTATATCATCTCTTTCTCTTTTACGTATTTAATTTGAATGTGATTTACGCAGGTCAATTAAAATTTCCTCTTACTTGCCCGAAGGGATGAAAAGGCCGAAAAGGACATGGTTTGGGACGGAAACGAATTTCTCCATCAATCCCTTCTAATTGGACGTAACATCGTTCGTTTGAATAGTGATACAATTAGACGGAATAAACCGTTTTCAATGGATCCATAGATGGGGAGCTTTAGCTAGAGGGTAAAATCGATTTTAATCAAAGAGACCGTTGAAGGGTTGTCCATTGATGTTGCATGTGAAACATGAATCAAAGTGAAATTGAGATGGAACTGAGAACATGATTAAACCTACGAGAACGATACACAAATTCACCGCTTTCAAGATAATAATGCTAGTTATACGAGAAATATTAATTTCATGTTTACGTCATAGTGTTATCATTATTTCATCAATTTAAATTGAGTAATTATTCTATTTAATTATAAATAGAAGCAATTTTGGGTTCAATGTTTCACAATTTTTCATCATAATATTCATGATATCTACTGAAAAAATATTTATAACATTTAATGTACGTTTTTCAGTAATATCGGAATTTGTACGAATTATTCTGCTCTTTAAATTGAATTCTCTTGTTAATATGATTTGATTGGGTTTTATTGAAAATGCATGTATGTATTACGTTCCTCCATACGTATCGTCAAGTACCCTCAGATTAAACGAATTGTTACTACCTCTCGCAATGAAGCGTGTCTCGTGTGTGCTTAGAAGCGTTAGTATGTGGATGGGAATACGTATGTCGTTCTACGTACGTGAAAATGGATGGAATGTTTTCATTTATTTTCCCCTCATCAAAGCGAGTAGACAATTGGATAATATGATTGGCTGCATAACTCAATTACTTATTTAACTGTATCATTTAATTAGCCGGTTAGGTCTTTTGCAAAGCAATGCACCACGTTATTGATTCAATGCTTTCATAGGAACGAGTAGATTTTCCTAAAAATTTATTTCCGATCGAAAAATTTAAAGGAACTTAAAGATCCAATTATATAATATATATATATATATATATATATATATATATATATATACACATATATATATATATATACACATATATATATATATATATATATATATATATATATATAATATTGCGTATATTATGGTCTAAACTGGTTAGTTCCGTTAACGTAATAGAAATCTATCATACCTTTTTTTATTTATTGTTATTCGACTAACCGATCGATATGGCCTATAGCATAAGTTAAAAATGTAAATGTAATGTTAAATTATAGGAAGATAGCCTTCCCATGAAATAATCTTTCCTTATGAATAGAATCTTCTGAATTCTACTTTCTAAGTAATATCATTGTTCTCTTTACGAAAAATAAATAAATATGAATAATTAAATACGAAAAAATGTTCACTCTCCTAAAAGGAGATGAAGAAAATTATATTTTTACAAAGTATAATGATCGGAAAGATATGGTTATGAAGAATGATCAATAGAAGGAATTAAAAGCAGAGAAAGAATCAAAAAGAGAACAAGGATAAGAATAAAAAAAAAAATTACCATTTACGATAGTTTCAATTTAATATAATCGGTAGCATTGTGATGAGATTACCGTGGATGACATAATATCTCGTTAATGTAGAAAAATAGTACAGTAGGGATAATATAATAGACAGTAGTAAGTAGAGATAGAAATAAATGGTAGAAAAATTTCGATTTGATATTTGAATTTATTGTATTCTTCGAAAAGGATTACAAGATGTTGATCTCGAATCTAGTAGTCTTCCATGCAAGTTCTTCGAAAAACCAGAAAAGGGAAAATCCAAAATTATATATATCTACACTAATCGATCGTATTAATGAAATATATCTCATATATATCGTCTTAAACAAGATGTTTTCGATAAGATAAGTCATATTTGAACTTTTTTGTGTTCATCTATCGATCTAATATAAATTAAATATCACTGTAATGTATTCTTTGGTTCCAAACTATATAATATATGCTATATAATCCAAACTATATATATATATATATATATATATATATATATATATATATATAAACTATAACTATACAATATATGAAACTATATAATATGTTATACTATATTCTATTTTGGATATCTTGCGCTACAAATTGTCGTCGTGTTGTTGCTAACTAACGTCCGAGAGGACGCCGAGCGCAAAGGATAAATACGGAAGAATATCAAAATATAAATCATTCTGTGCTTTTGATTTTTCTACTGAAAGAATGAAGAATTTGTATCATTTTTCTTGGTAATTCGATTAACTGAATATTATTATTATTCTAGTAACCTTTATAGCACTTCAACTTGATGTCGTAATAGAAATAATGTATAATCGATAGATGAATTATTTTCATGATCGGAATATTTAATGGATTGTATATTCGCTTAAACTTTACGAAAATCGTAACGCTCGAGAAACATAAGATAATTTAAAATGAACATTTCAATAATTTATAATTTTGATCTCGGGATGGTTGCATCTGAATTGCGTCGCTACGTATAATGTCAAAAACCGAATCTTTCAATAATTTTGATGGTTGCTCTCT
>NC_057707.1:1036979-1050781 GCF_014466175.1 Vespula pensylvanica | reverse complement strand
AAATTTCATTATTACAATTATTACTCATCGATAATCAAGAAAATGAAAAATTACAGCAGTTTGCCAGGAATGGACGTATATAATACCCATTATTATTTTTTTTAATGGTTTTTTGAATTTTCTCGAATTCCTTGAATTTCTCGGTTCGTCCGAATCTTATCGACGTGTATATGACAATGTCAACTTTTAGCAATGTGTATGGCAATTTGCAACGAAAACTATATCCTGCAGCAGAAAGAAAGATGGAGATAGTTTATCAATTTGTAGACAAATGTATAAATAAATATGTACATAAACATTAGACTTTAGTACATAGAAAATACACAGTACGAAGAAAGATATATATATATGTGTGTGTATGTGTGTGTGTATTCATATATGTAGTTACATCTGAAAAGAATAAAGAAAATTCCAATCATAAATGTAGTGGATAAAAGAGAAATTATATAAACTAATATTATAAACTAATATTGTAAATATAATATTATAAATTAATAATTATATCTTGCAGGACTATCTGTAAGAAAACAATTAATACTTAATAATGCATTATGATTGATAGATTGAAACAAAGTTTTATAACAACCCGATAATTAGAAAAGGAGACTTAAATATTAACATTCCAAGTGATATTTATATTATTCCAAATATTTCACTAAATTTTACTTCAAATAACTCGAATTATAATATTTCCTCTGTTTAATATTATACAATAATACACCCAAGAAAAACTGCACGGTGCAATATATAGTGTAAAATAATATTTATAAAATAATAAAATATTATACAACTTTCTATAGTATATAATAAAACAGTATATTGTAATATTGAACACAAAATTGTATAAGATGCAGTATAAAACGTTAATATTAAACGGTATAAAATTCAAATAGTATTTTACTAACTGATAGTGTGTTCTTTAAAATCTTCTAGATACTATCCAGGAGATTATATATTATTCTGAATCGTTCCGGTTTTGAATATTACTTGGACACTCACAGGAACTTGCTCGTAGCACGATTCGAAAGAGAATAAACGATTTAATCAACTTTTGTGGATGGCTAGCAACATCTCTTATATTGACTCGAGCATGCGCTGTTTCGTTTAACACCCTCTTTTTAATATATTCACGAGGGTAACATCTCCGATTATCTCTTCATAATGTTAGCAATAATTTTTGATCGATATTACCATTTACGGGAAATTTCTTTTTGCTTTCATTTCTTTTTTTTCTTTTTGATTCTTTTTTCTCCATTTGATTCCCCATGTGATTCTCCATACTCATAACTTTTCGATCATTTCACTATGTAAAAATCGAATTGCGTTTATCTTCTTTCCGAGGAGGAAAATTGTTTTGGCATTTAATTATTCATATTTATTTATTTTGTACGAAGAGAATGTTGACATTACCAAGAAAGTAGAATTCAGAATATTGTATTTAAAAGGAATGGTAATCTCATGGAAAAGCTATCTTCCTACAATATTTATAACTTATGATTTGTGCGATGTAGATCTGCTGATCGAATAATGATGCCTAGAAAGAAGTATAATAGATGTCTACTATGTTGGGGCAAGTATTATGTAAATGTTTATTATATGTACGCTTATTGAGATATTTAATCATCCGAGTAAAACATTAGGAAAATACTGAATAAATTAGAAATATTATGTTACTAGAAATATAATGAAGTCGTTGCTATACTCGGTTATACGTAATGAGAAATAAACGAATCGAGAAAGACAATACTTTCCGAGGAAAAATGTAATTTGGATCATAATATAAGAAGTATTTGATAACTCGAAGTATAATAGGGTCATTTTTTGAAATTTTCCAATCGGGAATAAATTTTTAGGAAGAAGTATTCGTTCGTATGAAAGAACTAAATTAGTCGTGATAAATCAATCTGTAAATTAAATAATGCATCTAAATAGATAATTAAAATACACTGCTAATTGTATTATTGAATTCTCTGCTTGGTTTAATGAGAGCAAAACAAATGAAAAAATACCTTTCTTCTTGTCAAAATAAGGGAAGAGATATACGTACGTACGCCCTCAGAATCGCGGACGTATTCCCGCCCACAGAACCTAGCGCGCATGAGCGAATAGAAGAGCACAGTTCCTTGGAGAGAGGTAATGACAAATCGTTCAATAGGGAAGTACTTGACGATACTTATGGAAGAAGGTAATATGTACATGCATTTTCATTAAATCCCTATCGAAAGGTATTTGCGCTACGTAGTAAATTAATTCGTCCAAATACCTATATTTCTGAAAAACGTTCATTATATATTATTTTTAAGCAAATGACGTGAATATTCTGACAAATAATTTGGAACATAGAACCAAACACGTCTGTTCTTTTTAATTATGTTGAATAATAATATAAACTGACGATATAACGACGACACGGTGAGATAAACGTACACTACATATTAACGCATAATTTAAAAGTATTTCCAGGCTAATACTACTATCCCGAAGAACGGTGAATACTTTGATCGTATATGCAGCTTTGATCATTTTCAATGATAAAGCTGTCTGAGTACCATTTCAGTCCCTTTTTAATCCAGATTCCGTTTGCACCGGCAAACAGCCATTCGACTAATCTCTTCCACAACACTCCATTATATCCTTTATGTAAAGCCGCTTATCTTTGAATCCTTTCAATAAGATATATTCCGTCTCCTTGTACCACCATTCGAAGGGAGCTTTCTAAAACAGCGCCATAATAATTTCGTCAAGGATCGTCGTTAATAACTCTGTCTGCTCAGCACCCTCTCGGACGTTAGCTATCAGCAAGTCGATGGTAATTTGTTGTGCAAAGATGGTCCTTCGACTTACATTATATAATATACCATAACTGTGGAACTAACTAATATATTGTAAAGATATTTGATTTATATGAATTTGTAGATATTGAGAAGCATATTTCTTTACAAAATATTATTCCTTATAATTTTCTATGATATCTATGATAAACTTTGCAGCATTTTCATCCTTATCATCACCTATGAGATTTCTTCGTTTTCATATTCGGTGGTATCACTATCACTGCTATCCTTTTCTTCCGGATTTATATTTAATTTTTCTTCTTCCGGATACTTGTCTTTTTGGAATTCCTCTTCACTATTTATGTCTTATTTCATGAGACTCAGTCGTGTTTGTATGTGAATTGTGTCATTCTCCTAATAAAAAAATCAATGAGTAAATAAATGGGTTGGAAATTTGTAATTATATTTTACGAAATTACGAAATGATATATACCCGAAGAATATTAATTTTCTGATTTTCTCACTTATTAGTCCAGAGATCTATCTATACTCTTCCAAGCTTCAATACGAACTGATTTCAACTTTGAAAATCTCTTTCTCTAGTTTTAGGATCGGTTGTTTATTTCATTAAATTTCACTATATATACAAATTCTTCTTAATACTTTCCTTAAGCGGATCAGCCAAAGGCTCAGACTGTCGTGAAAGTTCTTCCCGTGTTCTCTTTCGTAAAATCGACTGATATTCTTTTCATATAACTTAGTAATTGGACGATTTTTTTATTTGTTTTCTTGTGTCGTTTCAATAGAAAACTTCAGAGAAACATGAGTTTCTCAAAAAGTTGCGATGGAAACAGTGATTCCTCCATGATCATTAAATAAATCTGACGTTCTCCCGGAGAAGAAATATGTAAAAGGGAAGAAAGTAATATTACGAAAAAAAAAAAATATGAGTAAAGATTTTATCTGAAATCATATTTTATATTACTACTGTGTAATAAACAAAAGGATGTTTTTGTTAACTTAAGCAATATGTATTTCTATATAAAAAGAAAAGGTAATATTTGGAAACAATGTTTTCAAAGAATATGGAAGTAAATATAACTTCCGACGAAGAAATTTTTTTACAAGAGAAGATTTTACAAAAGGAATTACATAGTACGAAAATAGTAGTATCATTCATATCTAATCGTAATATAACACTACTTTTAAGTATAACTTGGATTTACGAAGAGGACACATTAAAAATTTTTACATGAATCAACGAATAATTTCATAGCAATTAATTCAATGTAACATAAATAAATACAATCATTATTCGGATAAACGGATGTTCTCTTGTACATCCGACGATACGTCCTATTAGGATAGTATAAATGCTCCACAATCAACCAGATCGGGATACGAGAACGTTTTCCTCTGTGGTC
Source organism: Vespula pensylvanica (assembly GCF_014466175.1). NCBI lineage: Eukaryota > Metazoa > Arthropoda > Insecta > Hymenoptera > Vespidae > Vespula > Vespula pensylvanica. The sequence continues at coordinate 1,046,583 of NC_057707.1, read as the reverse complement.
TTATATTTAAATGGTAAATCAATAAATGGTGTGTTTATCGAGCGGTAAGATATTTTCATTATTTAATATAAAATCTATACCATAGGTATATTTTATAATAATTTATTGAATTTTTACACAGATTTTACGAAGTCGACGAGAGTGTTTCTATTGATAATTGAATTTATTACAAATCCTTCAAATGGTATGGAAGCTAAATTGACGAGAGAAGTAACTAATTACCCGGTGTATCCAAACAACGTGTTGCCAATGCTAGGGCATTACTATAGCAACCATCGACTTTGATATTGGATTTTTATAAACAAAGTACGAAGAGATCAGATATAAGTAACTTGTCACGTATATTGTCCAATTTCCTATATGAATTTCATCTTTTATAATATAACTCATTGGATCGTGAAAGCGGAAGAGTGGTTCAAGAAGAAGTTGAAAAATCTAACCGAAGAAAGAACACCGTTAGCTGTTGCTCATAGATTAAGTGTTCTTAAATCTTCTGATATTGGTAGATTGCAACATGATGTTACTATAGAGGTAGGTTTGATAATGAATAATCACTATTTTACATGTTTGATTAATATGTTTATTTATTGGAAACTAAATCGGATTACAATTTCGCTAAGTAGATACATGTCGAAGAACTTTAAACCGAAATGAAAGTAGTTAATTTTCTTAACGTAAATAATATCTTCGAAGAAAATGTGCACAGAAGTAAATTTTTTTCGAATTTGTTTATCGTAATATATCGAAGTAAAGAACGAACATTTTCTTAAAATACAAATACATAACAATATAACTCCTTAAATAGGGAGTATATGGAAGTTTATTTCAGTTAGCTGTAATACTACATTTATATACACATGCTATGTCTGCTTAATGAGTACCTTAACTTTATAATATATATATAATACTTTTGCCTATAATTTGATTCGTATATCTCTAAAATAGATCCAAATTCGTAGATTAGTTAAGACTTATCAAAGTCATTCGATCATTTCAATCGTATAATTACCGAAAATAAATCAGATGAAGCCTTTTAAATGCTACAGGAACTACTCCTAAATGCAACAAAATAATAATTAAAATGTTATGAATCAAGAGAATCAATTTCATTTCGATAATTTAGAGATGAAATTTTCTACAAAATCTAATCGTGTTTCAACCGTTAGTATTACTTGTAAAGCTGTTTTTGGCACGTATGACAACTAGGGATTATTTCGCGTATGAGACACACTTGTTGAGGCGAAAATCCCATGTCGTCACGTTAGAAGACCAAGCCTTCTAGATTCTAATTCTCTAACTAAAACGCATGGGGATAAAAACTTTCCCCTCTCCTATAGTTATGTAATAATATTTGTATATACTCTATGTCTTTCGTCGCATTTATGGTTTCCTAATATTACCTTCGCCTCTTTCCCGTATTTCCCCTCCGAGAGAAACATTCAGTTAGTTAAATAAAGAAATGGTCAAATAAACAAGTTATACGAAAAGTATATCAGTCGATTTTACGAAAAAAAAGTACGTTCACAACGGTCTGAGAGCTTCTCTAAACCACTTAAAGAGAGTGATAAGGACTTGCCTGCAATGGTACGCGAGTACGCCTCGTACGATGCAGTGATATTTGATGGAGTAAACAAGCAATCATGAAACTGAGGAGAGATTTGCGAAGCTGAACTCGCTTCGTATTGAAACTTCTAGTGAAACAGATGGTTCCCTAGACTAATAAGCCAGAAAATCAGAAACGTAATATTCTTTTGGTACATATCGTTTCGAGATTTCGTAATATACAATTTGAGACTACCAACGCTTTCAATTACTCATTTCATTTTCATTAAGAGAATGGCAAAATTTCCGAACACGAGTAAGTTTTGTGTCATAAGTAATATCGAAGGGGAATTTTGGATTAAAGACAAACATTAATATAGATATGTTAGAAAAAGAAAATATTAATCGGGAAGAAAGCAATAAAACGGAAAGACCTCACACATAATGCGAGGGATGATAATGTTGGAAAAGAATTGATTCACCATTTATTACAGACATCATAGAAAATTATAATGGACAAAATTATGATTTTTTTTTTTAAAATATATGATCCTCCTTGTCTACAAATTCCCTTGTTAACGGATATTGATCGGCATTTAACGATTTGCTCGTTGAGGAATACCTTCTCTCCTACCTATCGTCCAGCAGCATCATATTGAACGATTTATTACTACCTCTCTCCGTGCACATGCGCGTTTACGTGCTCCAGTCAAGTGGACGGAAATGAGTGCGCGTGTTTGCGTACATCTCCTCTCTTATTTTGAAAACAAGGATGGTATTTTTTCATTAGTTCTCCTCTCATCAAACCAAGCAGACAATGCGATAATACGATTAGCGGTATAATTCAATTATCTATTTAGCTGTAGGATTTAATTTGTCTTATGCGGATCGATATACCACGGCTGATATGATTCTTCCATATGAACGCGTAAATTGTTCTAGAAAGTTAATCCCTATTGGAGAATGCAAAACAATAATCCCATTATACTTATAATTAACTAATATTTCGTAAATTATGTTCCAAATCAATTGATACCTAACAATACAGGCTATTGTTCTGCAAAATAAGTAAGCGTGTTATCAAACAATGAATCTAAATAGGTAATTGAATTATACAGCCAATCTCCTATTGTTTGCTTGGTCTGATGACAGGAAAATAACTGAAAAAATACTTTCCTTATTATCTAAATAAGACAGAAGTTCTACGTACACAGGCACACTCAATCCCACTCAGCAAAATCAGCCACTCGACCTGGCGCAGATAGACGCGCACCAGAGAACACGTGCATGGAGAGAGATAATGAAGAAGGGTTTAAACGAAGGTACTTGACGATAAATATGCGAGAACGTATTACGGACATCTACTATCACGAAATTCCTTTCATAACATAAATGGGTAATTAGCGCTACGCACCAAATTATTTCGTCCAAATTTCAATATTTAAATTTAATTATAAAAATTATAATATAAATTTGATTATATAAATTATATATATTATATATATATTATATATATTAATTATATAATTATATTATATTATAATATTTAATATATAATTTATAAATATTAATATTTAATTATAAAAACGCTAATTAAATATTACGAATATCTTTTAAGTATATGTCGTGAATATTGCTGCAAACATTTTGAAATATAGAATTCAATACTTCTCCCTTTTTAATTATATCGAATGGTTATTTAATTTAAATCGATGGAATAATAATGACGTGACGTGGACTTTCTATTTCACGTATAATTGAAAAGTATTCCCCTGCTAATGGTATTACTTTGAAAAAAGATGAATCTTTTGATCGTCCCTGTCTGTTCAATTATTTTGTATGATAAACCTCCCTCAGTTTCATTTTAATTCCCCTTTGACCCTTCACCGCGTCGAACGTCGGACGGCTCTTCGACAGATCTTTTTGAGCACAATCGCTTATACCCCCCAGCTAAAGCTGCTCACGGTTAGATGCTTTGAAGAAGATAAATCCCTCCCATTTACTCGTACCATTGTTCCAAGCTTTATAAAACAGTGCGATTTTGATCCTTTGAAACTTCGTCGTCAAGCACGTATGTACTTTCTTCTTTTTCCTGTTCCTAGGTACTCACAATCACATAATGCATACATGAACAATAGCAAACGATGTTCCTTCCGTTGTTAGAATTTTCAACTGCCTCTTGAAACACTCTTCTGCTTCAACATGCTTCAATAATGCTCATCAATAGAAATATTCTCGTCGCCATGATAAAATCTCTGTAAAAATTCAATAAATTATTCTAAAACATACTTAAGATACACATTTTATATTCCATATTACACTTAAAAATAAAAAATTTATATATTATCTCTAAAATATCTTAACAATCGATAAGGACAGCACTGATTGATTTACCATTTAAATATAAGACTGAAGAGGTAAACGTTTTCATTTTCTACCTTGGGACATTTCTACCATCCAAGTAGAACGAATCGTCGAATGTAAGAAAGAACAGGAAGTACCAATAGAAGAGTGTCTCATTTCGGATGTCAAATGTTTAATGATTACATTGAGCGTAGTTGAAATCCATGTATCTTCTTTGGATGTAATTAGAATCCAGATAACGTTCAATTTGGATCCTCTGCAATACTTCTGAGCAATTGGAATTACTTTATGCCTTTATGCCTTCCGTTAGTCTCCTATATCTCTGACATAATTTAAATTTCGTAAATTAGTTAAATCTTAGGATAGACGTTCAATTGTTCATTTAAATTATGCAGTCATCAAAGGCAAATCAGGTTACGCCCATTTAAGACAGACAAAGTATCCTCTCCGAAAAGTAACAAAATAATAGTTAGGATGGCACAGATTACGATAATTTCATTACCACAATACAACTGAAATTTGATAATAAATTATATACTACTGACTACTGATAAATTTACTTTATATCGATAACGAGCAAAAGACTAATGAGAATGAAGAAATTGTTAGTACTGCTTGAACTGCTTGTAAGTTTCCTTTGAGACGTATGAAATATATACGCGATAATTTTATCATTTACTTGCGTATTACTCCTTCGAAAGTTATTGAGAGGATGACTTCTGCAGGAGACTTTCTTCCGCAAATCGCCATCATAGATGACCTAGCTAATTTCCGAGACGTGGCTCGGTGGAAGGAGGTATTATATTCTATGCAGTTAAGCAATACCACGTATAATGTGATAGAAAGAGCCGAAATGTCGTGGAAGTAAGTAAGCAAAATTGCGCAAGGATACTCCCATTAACTGGACAAATTATTTTCCTTTGTTTGTTTCTGGTCTTTTCTGTTCTTCACACCTTCTGTTCTTTACACTTTACAGTTAGATATTAACTAAAGAATTTTGATAATCGACTATTAATATTTTTCACAGCTTTATCGTTTAAAATATTTAAAAATATATATTAATATCGAGCCAGAAATATTGCTTGCAAATTTGTTTCGTGATATTACCTTCTGCTTTCTTTGAATTATTTAAGTTAACAAGCTTCTCTCTTTCTTTATTACATAGTGACAAAGAATATGGGTTTACAGAAAATCATTGGTTACATTTATTTTCCTTTTCGCATTATTGATTTGAATGCGTTTTACGCCAGTCAATTAAAACTTCTTATTCCGCGGTCGAACGTTCCGGTAGAGATACGAGTGGGGGCAAATAGGTTTGTGGACTAATCTCTTCCAATTCGCCTGACTGTTGCCATTTCCTATTGACACCCATATATAATGATCCACATTACAGAACTGCATATTGTGATAAACGCTTCTGCTTCGATTAATTCATCGCGCCGTATCAAGCGTTAATATTAAATGAAAAGGAATTAATGTTATTGTTGAAATTTTCTCATAACAAAAATATCTTGTGAGCGTTATTACCCAAATTTTTAATTTCCATCTGTCAGACGTCGGCCAAAAATGTTATTTATGGAAACAATATTTTTTTCAGTTTCCTTTTTTCCATAGTAAAAATTTGTATAATTGGCGAAGTGATCAGCATGAGAAGTATCTAATCGTCCTTTGAAATTTTCAGTTTTTCGTTACAATTCGTCGACAATGACGGGATACTTCACATTATAGGCCGAATTTTAAAAACTGGGGAAAAAAATACATATCCATATATCTCATGCATGTAGAGCACACATTGAATTGCAGATAGGTCGGAGATATTGTATTATCTATAATTCTCAACGTCTTTCAAAATTTTTCTAGTGCTTCTAGGAAATACCGTAAATGAACGTGCTGGGATCAATAGGAAGACATTTCCTTTTAAAACATCGTTCTTGTCTCTAACTTATTCGTAATACCATCTTTTATACCGTGCTCGTTAGGTGATCGATAATAACCAGAAAGAGAAATAGGAAGACAACATTTTTAATGGTCATGACGACGAACCTTCTCGATTCCCATGTAGTATTGTTTTATAAAGCTATGATCGAACGGTGGTGGGAGGCTAGGAAATATCTCCCTTCAAAGGATCCAAAGGTAAGCTGCTTCGGTAAGAGGATATAATCGATTGCGTTGAGAAGGTTCGTCGAAGAGACGTCCGACGGTACGCGCAGATCGTGGATCAAAGTGGAATGTTTTCTCTAATGAGGAACTGTTCCTTCGTAGAAAAGAAGATTTCATTTCGGAATCCTCTTTGATTCCATCTTGTTCCACCCTCAGAAGGATTCAACGCAGTCGAGAAGGGAAAATAAGGATGTATAATAACGTTGACAGTGTTTTTGAATGTCGAACTAATGTTAATTTGGATAGCAATTGGTTAGAAAATTATATATACCGTAATAATGTTTATTTCAATGCCATACGGGAGATTAGGAACGATAAGGAAAATCTCAGGGCTATTCACATGGATACCAAAAAGATGTTCTGCGAATCAATGTTGAAGAAAAATGAGAAGAAAATGGAGATATAGGAAATGAAGAAGGCGAAGGTGAGGATAAAGATGAGTCACATTTCAATATAGGTCGAATTTCTTGGAAAATAATGTCAATATATCAAAGTGAATGTTCGAACACCTTTAAATTGTTCTGTCCGCATATTTCATATTTGTTAGAATTAAAGGATTTACACGGTGGTATTGAAAAAAAGTGATCCTTAAAAAATTTCGATCTCTTTGATATTTTATTTTTATTAAACATACTTCAGAATCTTCCGAAGATATAAAAACGATCAATTAATCTTTTAATATACTTTTTAAGAATCTTAACTATTAATCACAATATTTGAGTGTATATTAAAAATTTTATTTCTATCAGAAAAATATGTCAGAATCTCTTTCAAACTTTCTGAAACAAACTTTCGCCTCAAGCAAGCGGAAGGTATAATAATTACAAAAAGATAACTAATCCGATTATTCACGAAGCATACGATACCGGTTCGATTGCCGATATGTATCTCTCGAAGATTCTCCATTTGTCTCTTTGTACTCCCGTTCTCATTAAATCATGTATCTCTATTCTAATTGATTAACTGACCGAAAAGCCGGCAATTCAACTAGTATCAGCCAAGAAAATCAACCCACATGTTAGACTCGTCAATACGTAGTATTAGAGTCAATAGGGAGAGCAAACACGGTATAACATCATGGAAGATGCAACAGCTGCACTACAGTCGGCTCTATATACGTATGATCAGACGATTAAATCGTTAAAATGTATAAACAAACATACCATAAATTCGGTAACTCTAATTATATTTTTTTTTTGTTCAATATTATACAATAACATATCTCATAAAAATTACACAGTGTGAAATATAGTGTAAAATAATAATCAAAAGCTATACAACTTTCCATCGTATCTTATAAAACGGTATATCCCAGTATTAAACACGAAATTATATAACAAGATCTGTAATGCAGCGTCTCGAATATAGAATATATATATGTATATAGAATTATACAATTGTCTAAAACATGGTGGTAAATGAAAAATATCCTATGAAAATAAATTCTTGCGGGAATATTTAACGATATAAAATTCAAATATAGTTAATCAATCGAGAGCATATTTTCTAAAATGATATAAATGATTTTCATTATCGTGACTGACTGGGAGTTTTAATATTATTCAAGATCATCCCTCTTCAGAAACTCCTAGAAACTTGTTTGAACGAAAATATCGGCTCAATACAGAATAAACGGATATTCAATCACCGCATGTAGGTAGTAAGCTCTCTAATTGGTGGAGCGAGCATTGTTTCCACTAATTAATTTTCGTATATTAACGAGGGTATCATCCCGAATAATTCATTCGAAATGTTCCCAATAATTTCGGATCCATGCTACAGTAAAGGGGACATTTTTTTTAGACACATGCCTTCACTTCTCTTTTTGATGCTTTTTTCTTCTTTTGGTTCTCCCTATTCCTTGCAATCATTTTACTTTGTAAAAGTTTAATTTTACATGAATCCATTTCGGGGAGGGAATTTTTTTTTGGTACGTAATTATTCATACATACATATTTTTCGAGACGAAATTTGTAGGCATTATGAAGAAAGTAGGATTTAAAAAACTATATTTGGAAGGAAAGTAAATTTCAAGGAAAGGCTGTCTTTCTACAACCTTTATAACTTATATTTTGATATAATAATAGATATAATAATAATAATGGCAATAATAATGATAATATTAATAAGTATAATTAACTTCTATCATATTGGGGGAATTATGTCCATGTTAAATTACATATGGACTTATTGAGATATGAAAACATTCCAACAATATATTCGAAAAATACGAATATCATGTTAATAGAAATACAATAAAGTTATTGTTATAATCAGTTCTACGTAATGAAAAATAACCGATTGGAGAAATATAACATTTTGATTCGATTTAATTAACAGAAAAACACAGTGTTCGAATTATTAAATAACTAGAAGTATAATTTGATAATTTTTTAAATTCTCCAATCGGAAGTAAATTTTAAGGAAAATGTAGACGTTCGAATATAAGGACTAAATTAGTTACGAGGTACATCGCACTGTAAAAGACCTAACAGGGTAAGTAAATCATGTACCTAAGTAGATAACTGAATTATACAGGTAATAGAATTATCCAAATGTCTGCTTGGTTTGATGATAGGAAAACAAATGAAAAAATACCTTTCTCCTTTCCATACGAGAGGAGATATAGGCGCACACGCCCATAGGATCGCACAATCATCCCTTCCACTTGAATAGGCTCTCGTGCATGCAAAAGTACACATACAGAGGGAGAGGGACAATAATAATGGTTCAGTATGAAGGTATTTGACGCTAAGTATGGGAGAACGTATTACCTGCAAATCATTTACCTCGAATCGACCGTTCACATGAGAATTCGAGTTATGCAGCAAATTAATTGGCCCAACTCCATATATTACTAAAGATGTATATTAAATGAATATTATTTAAGTCCGTCTCGTGAATATTATGATAACCAATTTGGAACATTGATTTAAACGTTTCTTCTCTTTTGAATTACATCAGATAATTATTTAAACTGATTATGATAATCAATTTAATAATTAGTTTAATAAATAGATAAAAGAATTATTTAAACCGGTATAACGTTGACATGATGACGCAAATGTACGCTGAATATTCGACGCATAATTTAAAAGTGTTCCCTGGCTAACGCTAATATCCCGAAAAACGATGTAGCTTTTGGTAGTCCCTACGTATTGAATCATTTTGCAAAATATACCTCTCGCAGGAGGCATTTTATTTCAAGTCTCTTTGATCCATGTTCCGCGTGCAACGTCGGGCGACCCTTCAATAAATCTATCTATCGATAAATCTATATTCATCGAGAAATTCATTTCCCCCCAATCCATATCCAATTTAGCCTTTCCGAGTCGTTCAGTCGCGTAGTTGGAAATTTTGATTGACTTACGTAAATGGTGTCGAAATAAAATTCGAAAAAGGGATAAAGATAATATTAGGAGAAAAAAATGTGACAAATGATTTTCTATGAATCCATATTCTTTACTAACGCGTTATAAAAAAGGACAGATGTTTAGAAAAGAGACTGTTATCTTAAGTAATAAAAAAAGAACAGAAA
>NC_057707.1:1034064-1036879 GCF_014466175.1 Vespula pensylvanica | reverse complement strand
TTATTGTATTTCTATTAACATGATATTCGTATTTTTCGAATATATTGTTGGAATATTCTAATTTCTCAATAAGCGCATATGTAATTTAAAATGGACATAATTATTCCCTCAATATAATAGAGGTTAATTATACTGATTAATATCATTATTATTATACTTATTCTTATTTTATCTATTATTATATCAAAATATAAGTTAGAAATGTTGTAGAAAGACAGCCTTTTCTTGAAATTTACTTTCCTTCTAAATACAGTTGATTAAATCCGACTTTCTACGTAATGACAATACATTTCGTCACGAAAAATATATATGTATGAATAATTACGTACCAAAAAAAATTCCCTCACCCAAAGGAAGTAATGTAAAATTAAATTTTTACAATGTAAAGTGACTGAAAGGAATGGGGAGAATCAAAAGAAGAAAAAAGAATCAAAAAGACAAATGTACCTAATAAAAAATATCCCCTTTATTGTAGTAAGGATCCGAAATTATTGGGAACATTTGGAAGGAATTACTAGGGATGATACCCTCGTTAATATACGAAAAATAATTAGTGGAAACAATGTTCGCTCCACCAATTAGAGAGTTTACTACCTACATGCGGTGATTGAATATCCGTTTATTCTGAATTGAGCCGATATTTTCGTTCAAACAAGTTTCTAGGAGTTTCTGAAGAGGGATGATTTTGAATAATATAAAAGCTCCCAGTCACTCACGATAATTGAAATCATTTATATCATATTAGAAAATATGCTCTCTGATAGATTAACCATATTTGAATTTTATAACGTTTAATATTGACGCAAGAATTAATTTTCATAGGATTTTTTTTCATTTATCATGTTTTAGTTAATCGCATTATTCTGTACCGATATATATGAGCAATATTGGAGACGCTTCAGTATAGATCGTACTATATATTTTCGTGTTTAATAGTATGTTATAACTATGTTTTATAATATACCATAGAAAGTTGTATAGACTTTGAATATTATTTTCCACTATATTTTCTACTGTGCACTTCCTCTTGGGTATGTTATTGTATAATATTGAACAGAAAAGAAAATATAATTAGACTTACCGGATTTCGGACATGTTTGTTTATACATTTATGCGATTTAATCGTATGATCGTATGTAGAGACAATCGTTGTGCAGCTGTTGCCTCTACCATGATATTATACCGTGTTTGCTCTTCCTATGATACTACCTATTGATAATTCCAACATGTTGGTTGATTTTTTTGGCAGATACTAGTTGAATTGCTGGCTTGTTGGTCAGTTATAATAAAGATACATGATCTCTTAGAATAGAGATACATGATTCAATGAGAACGAGAATACAAAGAGACAAACGGAGAAACAATTAGTCTTCTAGGGATACATATCGTCAATCGAACCGGTATTGTTTGTTTTCGCGATTTATCCTGTTAGTTTTCGTTTTTTAATTACCATACTTTCCGCTTGCTTGCAGGAAAAGTCCGTTTCATAGAGTTTCAAGTAGATCTGGACATGTTTTTCTGATAGAAATAAAATTCTTAATGTTGATCCAAATATTTAAATGAATAGTTAGGACACTTAGAAAGTATACTAGAAGATTAATTGAACGTTTTTAATATCTTCGGAAGATTCTGAAGTATGTTTAATAAAAATAAAATATCAAAGAGGACGAAATTTTTTAAGGATTACTATTTTGTCATGCTAACGTGAAAATTGTTTAATTCTAATAACTATAATGCATCAGGGAGAAGCAATTTCAAGGTACTACAGTGTTATCTTTGATATGTTGACATTATTTTTCAAGAAATGAGACCTATGTTGAAATATGATTTAAACGAATTATTTATTTACTATTCGCTTTCTGGAAAATTAATAAGGTGAATCGAAGAGAATTAGGCTTGGTTTGACGAGAGGAAACCAAATGAAAAAATACATTCCTTTTTATCAAAATAAGGGAGGAGATGTACGGGCGCACGCCCACAGTACCGCGCACGTATTCCCGCCCACATAGGCTAGTGCGCATGAGTGAACACACGAGCCCTGGTGGATGGAGAGGGATAATAACAACTCGTTTAAGCCGAAAATACTTGACGATACGTATGGAAGAACGCAATGGATACATGCATTTTCATTAAATCCCAATCGAAATGTATTTCCACTAAGTAATAATTTCACTCTTCCAAATACTTGTACTTCTGAAAAACCTCCGTTACTGATTATTTGTAATAATATGACCTGAATATTCTGACAAACATTTGGAACATTGAACAATATACTTCTTTTCCTTTAAATTATGTTGAATAATTATTTAAACTGACGGTATAACGATGACACGGTAGATGAACGTACCCTGAATATTTACCGCATAATTTAAAAGTGAAACCACCATTTCAATAGAAAACTCCAGAGAAAGACGGATTTCCCAAGTAGCGGTACAATCTCTTGATCCGCCCAAATGACTTACTAACTCTGTGGTTCTCTCGAAGAGGAAATACGTGAAAGAGAAGATGGTGATATTAGGAAACAAAGAAATATGACAAGGGATTTTCTCCGAATACTTGTTTTTTATTATCATGCAATAATGGAAATGAATTCTAGGGTAACTTGAGCAATATATATATGTTTACAAGATAAAAAGGTGCTGTTTGAAGAGAATGTTTTTACGGAAAATGGAAGTAGATGTAACTTCCTACGAAAAAATTTTTTAACAATAGAATATTTTACAATTCGTATTACATAGTACAAAAATTGTAAAAAAGTAAAACCAAATAATATTAGAACACTATTTTTAAGTACAACTTGAACTTACGAAAGAAG
>NC_057707.1:1032368-1033964 GCF_014466175.1 Vespula pensylvanica | reverse complement strand
TTACTGCGTCGAAACTCACGGAAGAAATGACTTCTCCTTGTTAAATTAATCCCACGTCGTCTCGTTAGAAGACCAAAATTCCTAGATTTTAATATTCTAGTTTGGGGATGAAAAATTTCCCCTCTCCTGTAACTATGTAGTTATATTTTTATTTCCTTTATGCACTTGGAAAATTATTTCATAAAACTTGGAATCTTCTAACGAAATTGACAGTTATTTTGCTCTTTTTTAATTGCAATATGCACGTAAAACTGTAATTATTTAAAATATAATTAATTATTATTAATGGTTTTTGTATTAATAATTTCAAATTATTTTAATAACAATATCAAAAATAATAAATATTGAAATTATCAACATTAGTTTCTTTGAAATTAATCGATACGAAATATTTAATGTTTCTTCTTTCGTAAGTTCAAGTTGTACTTAAAATTAGTGTTCTAATATTATTTGGTATTACTGATATTACAATTTTTGTACTATGTAATTCGTATTGTAAAATATTCTGTTGTTAAAAAATTTTTTCGTAGGAAGTTACATCTATTTCCATTTTCCGTAAAAGCATTCTCTTCAAACAGCACCTTTTTATCTTGTAAACATATATTGCTTAAGTTACCCTAGAATTCATTTCCGTTATTGCACGATAATAAAAAACAAGTATTCGAAGGAAATCACGTGTCATATTTCTTTGTCTCCTAATATCACCATCTTCTCCTTCACGTATTTCCTCTTCCAGAGAACCACAGAGTTAGTAAGTGATTTGGGCGGATCAAGTGATTTTACTACTAGATTTTGGGATATCTGTGTTTCTCTGGAATTTTTTATTTAAATGGTAGTGTTAGCCCAGGAACACTTTTAAATTATGCGTTAAATATGCAGTGTACATTAATGTCACCGTGTCATCGTTATACCGTAAGTTTATATTATTATTCAACATAATTAAAAAGAGAAGAAATGTTTGGTTCAATATTCCATATTGTTTGTCAGAATATTCACGTCATTTATTAAATAAAATGAGTATTGGACGTCTATCAGAAATATAAGTATTTGGGCAAGTTAATTTATTACGCGGCGGAAATACCATTCGTTTGGAATTTAATGAAAATGCATGTACACATTACGTTCTTCCATACGTATCGTCAAGTACCTTCGGCTTAAACGATTTGGTATTACCCCTCTCCATGCACCAGTACTTTTGTGTTCACTCATGCGCACTAGTCCAAGTGGGCGGGAATACGTGCGTGGTACTGTGGGCGTGCGTTCGTATATCTCCTCCATTATTTGGATAAGAAGGAAAGCATTTTTTCATTTGTATTCCTCTCACTAAACCAAGCATACAATTCGATAATAGCATTGTATTATCATTATAATTGAATTACCCATTTAGCTGTATTAATTAATTTGCAGATCGACGTATAACGACTAATTTAGTTTTTTCATACGAACGAAAACTTATTTCGAAAAATTTATTCTCCATTGGATTATTTCAAGGAATGATCCAATTATTCTTCGAGTTATAAAATACTGCGTATATTATGTTCCAAACTAATTAGTTCCTCGGAAAATATTATCTTTCTCGATTCGCTTCTTTCTCAT
>NC_057707.1:1030342-1032268 GCF_014466175.1 Vespula pensylvanica | reverse complement strand
TTATTAATATTTTCGTAGATCATATGCAGTCGAAGAAACTATTATTATTTATAAGTGATTTTATCTCAATTATTCTAAATGGTATGAATCCGAAATTGCAGTAATTATCCGATAATATCTATAATATGGAAATAGAATTTTCTAATAACTCTTATACAAATATAATGCTAAATTTAAAGAATATTAATGGAATAATAGAATATAAAGGTGTTTCAATCGTTTCTATCATTTGTAAAGCTGTTCTTTCGGACGTATGATAGCTAGGGATTATTTCGCGTATGACACACACTTGCGTATTATTGGATCGAAAATCACGGAAGGAATGACTTCTCCTAGTTAAATTAGTCCCATGTCATCAGAATGATTCTAATTCTATAACTAGAACGCATGGGGATAAAAAAACTCCCCTATCCTATAGTTATGTAATTATATTTATATATATTCTATGTTCACGTGAAATTCTCATCTACCTTGGAATCTCCTAAAGAGAAACTTACAATTATTCGTCTATTTTTTAATTGAAATAATGACATAAAACTGTAATTATTTATAATATAATTAATTATTATAATTATCAAGACTAATTCGGATATTCATATAGGAAATTCGCACAGTTACTTCTTTCGAAAGTCTTACTTATACTTAATATTATTCTATTATCAGATACTAATGATATCACTATCAATTTTTGTACTACGTATATATTATGTAATTCATATAGTAAATCATCCGTCGTAAAAAAATTATGTCGTCGAAAGTTATATCTACTGCCATATTGCTTGAAAACATTTTCTCCAAATATTACTTCCTTTTCCTGTAAACAAATGCTATTGCTCAAGTTACTGAAGATAGCATTTTCACTATTCCATAATAATAAAAAACGAATTCGGAGAAAATCTTTCGTCACATTTATGGTTTCCTAATATTACCTTCCCCTCTTTCCCGTATTTCCTCGCCGAGAGAACCATTCAGTTAGTTAATCAAGAAATGGTCAAATAAACAAGATATATGAAAAGTATATCAGTCGATTTTACGAAAAAGAAGTACGTTCACAACGGTCTGAGAGCTTTTCTAAACCACTTAAAGAGAGTGATAAGGACTTGTCTGCAATGGTACGCGAGTACGCCTCGTATGATGCAGTGATATTTGATGGAGTAAACAAGCAATCATGAAACTTGTCTACAAATTCCCTTGTTAACGGATATTGATCGGCATTTAATGATTTGCTCGTTGAGGAATACCTTCTCTCCTACCTATCGTCAAGAACCATCATATTGAACGATTTATTACTACCTCTCTCCGTGCACATGCGCGTTTACGTGCTCCAGTCAAGTGGACGGAAATGAGTGCGCGTGTTTGCGTACATCTCCTCTCTTAGTTTGAAAACAAGGATGGTATTTTTTCATTAGTTCTCCTCTCATCAAACCAAGCAGACAATGCGATAATACGATTAGCGATATAATTCAATTATCTGTTTAGCTGTAGGATTTAATTTGTCTTTTGCGGATCGATATACCACGGCCGATATGATTCTTCCATATGAACGGGTAAATTGTTCTAGAAAGTTATTCCCATTGGAGAATGCAAAACAATAATCCCATTATACTTCTAATTATCTAATATGTCGTATATTATGTTCATAATCAATTGGTTCCTAAGAAAATAGGCTATTGCTCTGCAAACTAAGTAAGCGTGTTATCAACCAATGAATCTCAATAGGTAATTGAATTATACAGCGAATATCCTATTGTTTGCTTGGTCTGATGAAAGGAAAATAAATGAAAAAATACTTTCCTCATTATCAAAATAAGACAGGAGTTCTATGTACACACGCACACTCAATACCAGCCACTCGACCTGACGCAGATAGACGCGCACCAGAGAACACGTACATGGAGAGAGATAATGGAGAAAGGTTTAAACGAA
>NC_057707.1:1027265-1030242 GCF_014466175.1 Vespula pensylvanica | reverse complement strand
CGAGTGGCTGGCATTGAGTGTGCCTGTGTATGTAAAACTCCTGTCTTATTTTGATAATAAGGAAAGTATTTTTTCATTTATTTTCCTGTCATCAGACCAAGCAAACAATAGGAGATTGGCTTTATTATTCAATTGCCTATTTAGCTTCATTGTTCGATAACACGCTTACTTATTTTGCAGAGCAATAGCCTATATTCTTAGGGACCAATTGATTTGGAACATAATATACGAAATATTAGGTAATTAGAAGTATAATGGGATTATTGTTTTACATTCACCAACAGGGAGGAACTTTCTAAAACAATTTACCCGTTCATATGGACGAATCATATCAGCCGCGGTATATCGATCCGCAAAAGACAAATTAAATCATACAGCTAAATATATAATTGAATTATACCGCTAATCGTATCATCGCATTGTCTGCTTGGTTTGATGAGAGGAGAACTAATGAAAAAATACCATCCTTGTTTTCAAAATAAGAGAGGAGATGTACGCAAACACGCGCACCCATTTCCGTCCACTTGATTGGAGCACGTAAACGCGCATGTGCACGGAGAGAGGTAGTAATAAATCGTTCAATATGATGGTGCTGGACGATAGGTAGGAGAGAAGATATTCCTCAACGAGCAAATCGTTAAATGCCGATCAATACCCGTTGACAAGGAAATATGTAGAAAAGGAGGATCATATAGTTTTGCAAAAAAAATCACAATTTCGTCCATTATAATTTTCTATGATGTCTGTGATAAATGTTGAATCAATTCTTTTCCAACATTATCATCTCTCGCATTATGTGTGAGGTATTTCCGTCTTATTCTTACCTGACATCAGTATTACTGCTGTCGTTTTCTTGTCGATTAATATTTCTTTTTTCTAACATGTCTATATTCACGTTTGTCTTGAATCCAAAATTCTCCTTCGATATTACTTATGAAACGAAACTTACTCGTGTTTGGAAATTTTGCCATTCTCTTAATGAAAAAGAAATGAGTAATTAAAAGCGTTGGTAGTCTCAAATTGTATATTACGAAATCACGAAACGATATATACGAAAAGAATATTACGTTTCTGATTTTCTGGCTTATTAGTCTAGAGAATTATCTGTTTTACTAGAAGTTGCAATACGAAACGAGTTCAGCTACGCAAATCTCTCCTCAGTTTCATGATTGCTTGTTTACTCCATCAAATATCACTGCATCGTACGAGGTGTACTCGCGTACCATTGCAGACAAGTCCTTATCACTCTATTTTAGTGGTTTAGAGAAGCTCTCAGACCGTTGTGAACGTACTTCTTTTTCGTAAAATCGACTGATATACTTTTCATATAACTTGTTTATTTGACCATTTCTTGATTAACTAACTCAGTGATTCTCTCGGAGGAGAAATACGGGAAAGAGGGGAAGGTAGTATTAGGAAACAATAAATGTGACGAAAGATTTTCTCCGAATTCGTTTTTTATTATTATGGAATACTGAAAATGCTGTCTTCAATAACTTGAGCAATATGCATTTGTTTACAAGAAAAGGAAGTAATATTTGGAGAAAATGTTTTCAAGCAATTTGGCAGTAGATATTACTTCCGACGAAAAAATTTTTTTACGACGGATGATTTTACTATAAAAGTTACATGGTATATACGTAGTACGAAAATTGATAATGATATACTTAGTATCTGATAATAGAATACTATTAAGTATTAGTTAGACGTACGAAAGAAGTAACAGTGCGAATTTCCTACATGAATATCCGATTAACTTCATAGGAATTAGTCTTGATAATTACAATAATTATTATTCTAATAATTAATTATATTATAAATAATTACAGTTTTATGTGATTATTTCAATTAAAAAATAGACGAATTATTGTAAGATTCTCATTCGGAGATTCCAAGATAGATGAGATAATTTCACGTGAACATAGAATATATATAAATATAATTACATAACTATAGGATAGGGGAGATTTTTTATCCCC
The DNA here is from genome assembly GCF_014466175.1 of Vespula pensylvanica. Classification (NCBI taxonomy): domain Eukaryota; kingdom Metazoa; phylum Arthropoda; class Insecta; order Hymenoptera; family Vespidae; genus Vespula; species Vespula pensylvanica. The sequence goes on along the minus strand of NC_057707.1, from coordinate 1,028,263 downwards.
ATGCGTTCTAGTTATAAAATTAGAATCTAGGAAGCTTGGTCTTCTATCCTGATGACATGGGACTAATTTAACTAGGAGAAGTCATTCCTTCCGTGATTTTCGATCCAGTAATACGCAAGTGTGTGTCATACGCGAAATAATCCCTAGCTATCATACGTCCGAAAGAACAGCTTTACAAGTAATAAAGACGGTTTAAACACCATTATCACTAGTCATTCTATTATTCCATCAATATTCTTCAAAATTTAGCAGTAGCCATTTGTATAAGACTTATTAGAAAGTGTCATTTCTATATTATAGAAATTACCGGATAATTACCCCACTTTGGGTTTCATACCATTTGGAATATTTGTGATAAATTCACTTATAAATAAAAATACTTTCTTCGACTGCATAAAATCTGCGAAAATATTCAATAAATTATTATAAAATATATAGATATGATATAGATTTATATTCCACGTTACATTTTAGAATGAAAAATTAATCTTATCTCTAAAATATCTTACCATTAACTAAACACAGCGTTGATCGATTTCCCATTTTACAATAAATGTAAAAAGGATAATTTTTTCATAAATTATTCTTGTTGATGGTCTGGCTAGATTTTTACTCTTCCTGTAAGACATCGTCGGGTGTACGGAATAACAGAAAGTGTCAATATAGATGAGTTTCACTTTGGATGTGTAATGTTTTATTATCTGGTGGAGCGTAGTTCTTCTTTGGAATTACAATTCAAGTATAAGTCAATTCGGCTCCTTTGCAATACATCCAGGCTGTTGGAACTGCTTTCGTCTTCCGTTGGTTTAGTATATCTCTGAAACAATATAAAATTCGTAGATTAGTTAAGACTTACGGAAGCCATTCAATTGTTCATCTAATTGTATTGTTCTCAATAATAAATTTTGTTACATCCTTTTAAGCGATATAAATTACTTTTTCCAAAATGCAACAAACACTAGTTTAGATAGTATTGATCACGAAAATCAGTTTCATTT
>NC_057707.1:1026706-1027165 GCF_014466175.1 Vespula pensylvanica | reverse complement strand
AAAATGCATTTGCGTATTACAATTTCCCATATGTATCGTCAAGTACCTTCGAATGAAGCGATTCGTTATTATTTCTCTCCATCCGTGAGTGCTCTTATGGGCGCTTGAATATGCCAGTTCAAGTTGAGGAAACGAGTGCTCGCTCCTTTGAGCGTATATCCCTTATCTGATTTTGTAGATAGGAGAAATATTTTTTCATTTGTTTCCCCCTTACCAAACCATACAGACAATTGGACGATACGACTGGCTGTATAACTCAATTATATTTTAAAGCCATTATTTAATTACCTGCACATTTAATTCAGTCCTCTTAATTCTTAGAAGTACCACGACTGTTTCAGTTCCTTCATTCGAACGACTGCACTTTCCTAAAAATTTACCTCCTATTGGAAAATTTAAATGAACGATCCAATCGTACTTCTTCTTATCAAATACTTGGTATATTATGTTCTAAACTCG
>NC_057707.1:1025817-1026394 GCF_014466175.1 Vespula pensylvanica | reverse complement strand
CTCGAAAAAAGAATAAATGTGGATTAGTAAATAGCAAAAAAAATTCGATTCTTATAAAGTAAAATGATCTAAATTTATGAGTATAAAGAGTGATCGATAGGGGAAATCAAATGGAATAAAAGACATCAAAAAAAAATGTTGTGCTTGGAATTAATTAATAAAGAACACAGTATACGGAATATTGAATAATTAGACGTGTTATTTGATAATTTTTTAAATTATCCAACCGGGAGTAAATTTTTATGAATATGTAGACGTTCCTATATGAGAACTAAATCAGTTACGTGGTACTTCGCCCTGTAAAATACTCAACAGGTTAATGAAATCATGCATCTAAGTAAATAACTGAAATATACAGATAATCGTATTATCCAAATGTCTGCTTGGTTTGATTCGAGGAAAACAAATGAAAAAATAACTGGCATATTTTCGAGATACGAGAGAAGTTATACGCACACGCGCCCATAGAATCGCACAATCATCCCGTCTATTTGAATAAGCTCACGCATGCGCAAAAGTACGCACACAGATGGGGAGAGATAATAATAACACGAATATAATAATAATAACACGTTCA
>NC_057707.1:1025225-1025780 GCF_014466175.1 Vespula pensylvanica | reverse complement strand
TTACGCACCTGCAGATCATTATACCTCGAATGAATCATTAAAACGAGAATGCGAGATAAGCAGCAAATTAGTTGGTCCAAATCCCTATATTATTGAACACGTACATTAAATATCATAAATACTCTTTAAGTGCATATTGTGAATATCATGATAACCAATTTGGAACGTTGAACTAAACAATTCTCCTCTTTTCAATTACATTAAATAATTATTCAAACTGACTGAGACAGTCACTTTAATAATTAGTTTATCAAATAGTTTAAATAATTACTTAAACCGGTATAACGTTCATATGGTGACGCAAACGTACACTGAATATTCGACGTATAATTTAAAAGTGTTCCCGACTAACAATAATATCCCGAAAAACGGTGAATACTTCGATCGTATCCGCAGAGTTAATCATTTTCATAGGTAAACCTTTCTGAGTACCATTTCAATTCATTTTATTTTAATCCAAATTCCGTTTGCAACAGCGAGCAGGAAATTTTAATCGACTTACGTAAGTCGTGTTCAAATGAAATACGTAAAAGAGAAAAAGATGATATTACGAAA
>NC_057707.1:1024473-1025215 GCF_014466175.1 Vespula pensylvanica | reverse complement strand
AAATTGTCTTCTCTGAATCCAATCTTTATTACAACGTCATAAAAAAAGAGAGATGTGTAAAGAAAGAGAGTGTTATCTTAAGTAATAGAAAAAGTATAGGAAATAATATTATGAAAAAAATTGTCAAACAATATTCTTTACTCAGAATTAATTTTTATTGATATATACTTTTAACGTCAAGAACAGGAAGAAAATTATTTACCAATTTTCAAAATTCTTTAGTTAATATCTAATTTCAGACTGTAAAATGTAGGAAGGAAAGAAGAACATAGAAAAAAAAGGATAATTATTCTTCGAATCAATAGATACCAATAGAGAAATTCATTTCCTCAGCCCTTATGAACTTTTCGGTTCTTTCAATCGTATGATAGGAAATATTGATTAACCTACATAAAACCCTCTGCAGAGGGTTCCCCCTTGGTCGTTAGGTAAACTACCGAAAGCGGTTTGCGGGGTATGTATTGCCTGTAAGAATATTGCGACAAAGCTGTACGTCATTCCTTCGGAAGTTGTCGAACTAGAAATACGTGAGCGAGGGTCGTACAATAAATATCTGTTACGTGAATACTTCATACGTTTCAAAGGGTAGTTTTACAAGAAGTTCAAGCGGTGGAAACAATTCCTTCGTTCTCACTAGTCTTGTGTTTTTGTTATCAATATAAGGTGAATTTATCAGTAATCATTAGTATGTAATTTATTATAAAATTTCAATTATATATTATGGAAATAAAACTGATTTTCG
>NC_057707.1:1021335-1024373 GCF_014466175.1 Vespula pensylvanica | reverse complement strand
CGAAAATCAGTTTTATTTCCATAATATATAATTGAAATTTTATAATAAATTACACACTAATGACTACTGATAAATTCACCTTATATTGATAACAGAAACACAAGACTAGTGAGAACGAAGAAATTATTTCCACCGCTTCAACTCCTTGTAAAACTACCCTTTGGAACGTATGAAGTATACACGTAACAAATATTTATTGTACGACACTCTTTCACGTATTTCTAATTCGACAACTTCCGGAGGAATGACGTACAGCTTTATCGCCATATTCTCACAGGCAATACATACCCCGCAAAACCATTTGGGTAGTTTACCTAACGACCAAGAGGGCACCCTCTGCACAGGGTTTTAGATAGGTTAATCAATATCTCCTATCATACGATTGAAAGAACCGAAAAGGTCATAAGTTCTGAGGAAATGAATTTCTCTATTGATATCTATTGATTCAATGAATAATTATCCTTTTTTTTCTATGTTCTTCTTCCGTTCCTACTCTTTACAGTCTGAAATTATATATTAACTAAAGAATTTTGAAAATTGCTAAATAATTTTCTTCCTCTTATTACTGTTAAAAGTATATGTCAATAAAAATAAATTTTGAGTAAAGAAAATTGTTTAACAATTTTTTTCGTAATCTTATTTTCTATTCTTTTTCTATTACTTAAGTTAACACTCTCTTTTTTTACACATCTCTCTTTTTTTATGACGTTGTAATAAAGATTGGATTCAGAAAAGACAATTTTTTTTTTCTTTTTTCGTTAATATTATCTTTTTCTCTTTTACATATTTCATTTGAAACCGATTTACGTACGTCCATTAAAATTTCCTATTACGCGAACGAACGTGCCGAAAGAGCTTAATGGGACATGGATTAAGGGGAAATTGATTTCTTGACGAATATTTTTCCCTTTTTAATTATCATATAGTATAATCGACTTTGTATATCTGCGTATTGCAACATGGTCTTCTGCTTCAACTTTATCGATCGCTCCCTACGAAAGATTAATACTGATTAAAAAAAGAATTAATTTTCTTGTTGATATTATCTCATAATAAAAATATCTTGTGAACGTAATTATACATTTTTTGATTGCTATCGGTCAAAATCGACGAAAAATGTTTCTCATGCAAAAAATATTTTTTTCCCTATTTCTTTTGGTCATATTAAAAATAATATCATTGATGAATTCATCAGCATAAGAAGTATCTGCTTTTTCATTATAATCCTTAGATTTAGTATCTTCCTATGAACAAATACATTTATAAGAAAATAGTTTCAAAGAATCCTTCGTCAAAAACAAATTCTTCACCTGTCATGGAATGCCAATCATTTAAATTTCGAAGATGTCGGGTGTTATCATCGAAAGCGTTGCGCATTAACATTTTCGGTTTTTTATTACAATTCTTAGGCAGTGACATGACGCTATATGTTATAGCTCGAATATAAAAAAAGGAAGAAAAGAAAATATATATCCATATATCTTACGCTTGGACAATGAAATACAGTATAGATCGGCGGTATTCTATTATCTAAAATCATCAATAGTTTCCAAAACATTTTTAGAGATTCCTAGTCATATTATCAATCGACGTGCTGGATTTGAAAGGATGACTTTTTTCGAACCCAGCACGTTTCCTTCTCAAACATCGTCCTAGTCTTTACGTGATCCGTAATATTGTGTTCCGCACCATCTTCATTATGTGATCGAAATTAACCAGCAAGAAGAGAAAGAAGAAGACAAAATATTTATAAAGACAGTGAGGAAAATCCTTGACGAGCTTATTGTTTTATAAAGCTACATTCAAGAGATTATAGGAGGAAACGGAATATATGTTATTGAAAGGATCAAAACTTTAAGAATTTAAAAAAATACTTTATTTACAGGATATAATCGAATGTGTTGAGAGATATTTGTCAAAGGACTGTTCGCTGTTGCAAACGAAATCTGGATTAAAATGGAATTGAAATCGTACTCAGAAAGGTTTATCTTTCAAAATGATTAATTCTGCATGTACGATTAAAAAATGTATCGTTTCTCGGGATATTAATGTTAGCCAGGGAACACTATTAAATTATACGTCGAATATTCAGTGTACGTTTGCGTCACCATATCAACGTTATACCGGTTTAAAAAATTATTTAAACTATTTGTTAAACTAATTATTAAAGTGACTGTCATAGCCAGTTTAAATAATTATTTAATAAATTGAAAAGAGGAGAATTGTTTAGTTCAGTGTTCCGAATTGGTTATCATGATATTCACGATATGCACTTAAAGAGTATTTATAACATTTAATGTACGTGTTCAATAATATAAGGATTTGGACCAACTAATTTGCTGCTTATTTCGCATTCTCGTTTTAATGATTCATTCGAGGTATAATGATCTGCAGGTGCGTAATACCTTCCCCTATATATATCATCAAGTATCTTCATATTGAACGTGTTATTATTATTATATTCGTGTTATTATCACCTCCCCCCATCTGTGTGCGTTCTTTTGCGCATGCGTGAGCTTATTCAAATGTACGGGATGATTGTATGGGCGATTCTATGAGCGCGTGTGCGTATAACTTCTCTCGAATCTGGAAAATATGCCAGGTATTTTTTCATTTGTTTTTCTCTCATCAAACCAAGCAGACATTTGGATAATATGATTATCTGTATAATTTAGTTATCTACTTAGATGCATGATTTAATTAACCTGTTAGGTATTTTACAGAGCGATGTACCACGTAACCGATTTAGTTCCTACATAGGAACGTCTACATTTCCATAAAAATTTACTCCCGGTTGGAGAATATAAAAAATTATCAAATTATACATCTAATTATTCATTATTCCGTATACTGTATTCTTTATTAATTAATTCCAAGTACAACATTTTTTTTGATATTTTTTTTTCTTTTTGATATCTTCTATTCCATTTGATTTCCCCTATCGATCACTCTATAAACCCATAACTTTCGATCATTTTACTTTGTAAGAATCGAATTTTTTTTGCTATTTACTAATCCACATTTATTCTTTTTTCGAG
>NC_057707.1:1019487-1021235 GCF_014466175.1 Vespula pensylvanica | reverse complement strand
GACATAATATTTACACTCACCTTCGACTTCTTCATCCCCTGTATCTCCTTTTTCTTCTTCTTCATCTTCGACATGGATTTGCAAATTTTTTTCGGAATAATTGTTAATCGCCCTAATATTTTCTTCGCCGTTCCTAATCTCACTCATGGCATTGAAATAAATACTATTATTGTATATATAACTTTCTAACTAAATGCTATCCAAATTAACATTAGTTCGATATCCAAGAACACTGTCAACGTTAGGATTGATCTCCATTTTCTCTTTTCGACTGCTTTGAATTCTTCTGAGGGTGGAACAAGATGTAATCAATAAAGATTCCGCGAAGAAATCTTCTTTCTTACGAAAGAATATACCCTCGTTAAAATAAAAATTTCACTTTGATCCACGATCCGCACGAACCGTTGGATGTCCCTTCGAAGGACCTGTCCGGACTCGATCGACTATATCCTCATACTGAAGCCGCTTACCATTTGATCCTTTGAAAGGATATATTCCCTAGCCTCGTACCACCATTCGAAAGAAGCATAGTGAAACAGAACTATTTCGATTTCGAGAAAGTTCTTCGTCGTGACCATTAGAAGTTCTGTCTTCCTATTTTTCTTTCTGTTTAATATCGAAGATCTGACGAACACGTTGTACAAGGTATTACGGATAAGTTAGAGTCACCGTCTTTATTTCAAAAGGAAATGCAATGCTATTGTTTTCAGCATGATGATTTTTGTTATTCCCTAGAAGCATTACAAAAAATTTGAAAAACGTTGACAAATTTAACTAATATAACATAATCGTTTTTCTTATTTTTTGAAATTCCACCTATAACATAAAGCAGCACGTCACTGTGGATGAATTTTAAGGAAAAACTGAAAGTTTCAAAAGACGATTAGATACTTTTCCCAATGATAACTTCGCCGATTATACAATGTTTATTCTGAAAAAAAGAAATTGGAAGAAAGTATTGTTTGCATAAATAACATTTTTGGCCAACGTTTGTCAGATGGTAATACAAAATGTGGGCAATAATGTTCACAAGATATTATTATTATGAAAAAATGACAACGAAGAATTCAGTCCTTTTCATTTAATATTATCCCTTGGTAGAGTGCGATGAATCAATCAAAACAAAAGTAATTCTTGCAATATGTAACTAAGCTATATGGTGGATTATTTCATATTGTAATTAATTGGAGAGGGAAGTAGTAAGTCGAATTAAAAGAGATTGGTCGACAAATCCGTTTCCCCCACTCCTATTATTTCCGGTTCTTTGGACCGCGGGATAGGAAGTTTTCATTGTCCGGCGTAAAGCGCATTCATATGGATTACGCGAAAAGGAAAATAAATAAAACGAATGATTTAATGTAAATACATATTCATTGTCACTATGTAACAGAAAAAGAGAGAAGCTTGTTAACTCAATTAGTACAAAGAGAAAGGAACGCAATATTACGAAACAAATTTTAAGGAATATTTCTTACTCCATATTAATACTTACAGATAAATATTTTTAACGATAAAAACAGGAAAAAATTAATAGCCGATTAGCAAAATTATTTATTTAATTTCTATATGTAAATTTTAAAGAAAAAAGCGTTAAAAAAAAGAAAGGAATGGAAGGTAAAAAAATAATAATTTGTCCAGTGAATGCGAGTACATTGTGAAATTTATTTCCTCCTGTACCGCGTCTTTTCGTTTCGTTCTATCACGTAATACGTGGTATTGATTATCTGCATAGAATGTAAGAACCCCTT
>NC_057707.1:1018107-1019387 GCF_014466175.1 Vespula pensylvanica | reverse complement strand
GATATACGAAATTCCACTATCTCGTGTTAATGAAGTATTATATATCCGAAGTGAGACGTATTTACATTAACCTGTTCTTCCTTATATTCGACGATAAATCCTACATGAATAGTATAAATGCAATCAAGCAGATTATGATTTGGAAACGTTTTCCTTTTTCTTTTTATATTTAAATGGAAAATCAGTCAATGTTGTGTTCATCGAATTTTAGAGATAAGGAATTAATTTGTTGTTCTGAAATGTACTATCGAATATAAAATCTGTTTCATAGGTATGGTTCATAATAATTTATTGAATTTTTACGCAGATTTTATGAAAGCGACGAGAATATTTCTACTGATGAGTTGGACATTAGGTCTCTTAACTCTAGCTGTTATAAATGTATTATATCAGTGTGTATAAATCAAGAACCCATATATTTTTCAACTTTCAAAAAGAAGAATATTTGATATGGGAAGCAAGATGTTCGATGAAAGAGAGGAGATGAATAATAATATACAAATAAAAATTTCAATATTTTTTCATAGAATTTTGCGTTACATGTCATTCGTCATTTAATGTTTGCTAGAGCATTACTATAGCAACCATCGACATCACTATTGAATTTTAATAAACGAGGTACTAAGAGATCAGATATAATTTACTTGTCATGTATCTTATCCAATTTTCTATATTAATTTCATCTTTTATAATATAGCGCATTGGATCGTGAAAGCAGAAGAGCGGTTCAAGATGCAGTTAAAAATTTTAACCAAGGAAAGAACATCGTTAGCCATAGTTCATGTATGCATTATGTGATTGGGAATACCTAGGAAGAGGAAACGGAAGAAAAAACGTTTGTGCTTGACGACGAAGTCTGGAAAGACCAATAGGGCGTTGTTTTATAATGCTTCGGACGGTGGTACGAGGAAATGGGAGGGATTTATTCCTTCTAAAGGATCCAAACGTAAGCGGCTTTAGTTGGAGGGTACACGCGATTGTACTTGAAATGATTTTTTAAAGGGCCGTCCGATGTTCCATGCGGATCAAGGGTCACAGAGGAATTGAAATGAAACTGAGGGAGGTTTATCATACAAAATAATTTAACATACACGGACGCTCAGAAGATTCAACATTTTTGGAAGTAATAACGATAACAAGAGAATACTTTTAAATTATACGTGAAATATAAAGTCCACGTTATTCCATCGATTTAACTTCAGTAACAGTTCGCTATGATTAAAAAAGGAGAAATGTTGAATCCTATATTTCAAATTGTTTGTCATAATATTCTCGACATG
>NC_057707.1:1015942-1018007 GCF_014466175.1 Vespula pensylvanica | reverse complement strand
AAATTATATTTCTGCAATCGTTTATTACTTATTACCTATAACCGAGTATAACAACGATTTCATTATATTTTTAGTAAAATAATATTTGTATTTTCCGGATGCATTATCCGATTGATTTAATTTCTCAATAAGCACAGATATAATATAATACTTATATAATACTGTCCCTAATGTAGTAGAAATCTATCATACTTTTTTTTATTTATCGTTAGTCGACTAACCGATCGACATGGTTCAAAGCATAAGTTATAAATGTTGTGGGAAGATAGCCTTTCAATGAAAATACCTTTCCTTCCGAATAGAATCTTTTGAATTCTACTTTAGTGGTAATGTTAACGTTCTCTTCAGGAAAGGTAAATAAATATGAATAAGTAAATACTAAAAAAAGTCACTCCCCCAAAAGGGGTTAAATAAAATTAAATTTTTACAAAGTAAAATGTTCGAAAGAATATGGATATGGATAATGATCGATAAGAATAATCAAAAGCAGAAAAAGAATCAAAAAGAGAGAAGAAGGGTAAGAATAAAAAAAAAATTTACTATTTACGGTAGTATCGATTTAAAATTATTGGTAATATTGTGATGAGATTACCGTGGATATCATAGTATCTCATTAATGTAGAAAAATAGTACAGTAGGGATAATATAATAGACAGTAGTAAGTAAGGACAGAAATAAGTAGTAGAATAAGCTGGATTTGATACTAGAATTTATTGTATTCTTAGTAAGGGATTGCTAAGTGTTGACTCTGAAATTAATAATCTTCCGTGCAAGTTCTTCGAAGACCTAAAAGAGAAAAAACCCAAACTAACATATAAGCCCCCAATCAGCCGTGATTATAGAGTGTTTATCATACATCATTTTAAACAAAATGGTCTCGATAAGATAAATCATAATTGAATTTTTTTTGTTTCAATCTATCAATCTGAATGCATTATTCAAGTTATGCTAATTGTTTTATACAGTCAGTTGTGTAAGATGTAATTATTAATTGAGAGACGTAGAACTATCTTCGCTAGTCGTTTTTAAGTTCATTACATATTGTCTTTAATTAACTTAGCGATAATTTTATATAATATTTCTTCTTATATATACGTTTTATGTATGTGTATTTAATCACACACACATACATGTATATATGCATTCTATATATTTAAATTTAATCATATATATATATATATATATATATATATATATATATATCCCTACTTATTTATATAATTGGCTACATGCTGATAAAGTATCTATTTCGGTGTGCGCATCTCTAAGTATATAAATTTATTTAAAATTAAAAAGAATATTAATCGATAAACTAAAATCATAGACAAAATTTTAATTAAAAAAAGACCATAAAAGAAAAAAGCAAACAAATATGTATTGAGAATTCATTTAAGAAATGAAAGTTTATGCTTGCTTATCTTTTTTTCGAGCGTGATCGATAAATTTTTGAGAGAATTTCTGAAAAATTAAGAGAAAAGAAAATATAAATCAAAAATCGAATTTACATCTTCCCCATGCATACAGAAATATGAAATTGTAATTATTTGATATATTTTCTGAATATATATTTGTTTGGTTTTTTTTTAAGGCTATTTTGTAACGACTATTTTTCTTTTAATTTCAATTACTTCTTGGATTTTAATTCATGCTTTATTTTTCTTTTTAACCCCTTGCACTCGGATGTCCTCTCGGAAAGTTCATCAGAAAAATAAGGAAATCTTATAGATAATAATAGTAATGAAAATAGGGTACAAGAATTCCTAGAAAGTTTGTCGTAAATATCGTAGAAAATTATATGGAATAGAATAGAACGGAGAAAGATATATAAATGTATATACATGCATGTATTCACGTATATATCGAATCAGTCTACCACCTGAAAAGAATAAAGAAAATTCCATTCATAAATGTAGTAGATAAAAAAGAAAATATATAAACTAATTTTTAACAGAACTTACCAAGTACTAGCGAGAATAGTTTTAACTCCATTAATAATTACGCCATGCAGGATTATCTGTAAAAAAACAATTAGTACTTAATAATGCATTTGGATTGATAGATCGAA
>NC_057707.1:1012994-1015842 GCF_014466175.1 Vespula pensylvanica | reverse complement strand
ACAGTATATCGTAGTATTGAACACAAAATTGTATAAAATACAGTATAATGCGTTCATATTAAGCAGTATAAAATTCAAATAGGATTTCTCTAACTGATAGTGTGTTCTCTAAAATCTTCTAGATAAGTAATATTATCGTGGTAGGCAGAAACATACATATTATTCTGAATCGGCTCTTTTTTGAATCTTCTAGGAACTAGCTTCTAGGACGATTCGAAACAGAATAAACGGTTTAATCAACTTCCGCGGATAGCTAATATCACCTCTTATGTTGAGTCGAGCATCCGCTGTCTCGATCAATACCCTCTTTTTCACATATTCACGAGGGTAACGATTATCTCTTCACCATGTTTTCAATAATTTTGAATCGACATCACCATAAACGGGAAATTTCTTTTTGCTTTCATCTTTCTTTTTTTCTTTGATTCTCTTTGCTCCATTCGATTCCCCTGTTCGTCATTCTCCATACTCATATCTTTTCGATCATTTCACATTGTAAAAATTGATTTCTGTTCATCTTCTGCCCGAGGAGGAAAATATTTTTGAACATTTAATTATTCATATTTATTTATTTTTTGCGAAGAGAACATTGACATTACCAAGAAAGTAGAATTCACAATATTGTATTTAAAAGGAATGGTGATCTCAAGGAAAAGCTATCTTCCTACAATATTTATATCTTATCTTTTGTGCGATGTAAATAGTTTGATCGAATAACGATGACTAGAAAGAAGTATAATAGATTTCTACTATGTTGGTGGCAGTACTTATATTTCTGAAAAACCTCCATTACTCATTATTTTTAATACATGACCTGAATATTTTGACAAACAATTTGGAAGATGGAACCATATGCTTCTTCTTCTTTGAATTATGTTGAATAATTATTTAAACTGATGGTATAACGATGGCACGGTATGATAAACGTACACTACATATTTAACGCATAATTTAAAAGTTTTTCCCGGACTAACACTATTATCCCGAAAAACGATGAATCTTCTGATCATACATGCACATTTAATCAATTTCAATGATAAACCTGCCTGAGTACCACCTCAGTTCCACTTTAATTCAGTTTAAACGGCAAACAGCCCTTCGACAAATCTCTCACACAACATTCGATTATGTTCTCTAGCTCCGCTATATACTCTCCGCTTACCTTTGAATCCTTTCAATAAGATATATTCCGTCTCTTCGTACCACCATACAAATGAAGCTTTGTAAAATAGCGTCATAATAATCTCGTTCTGAATCAACGTCACCGCCATTATAAACGTTTTATCTTCCTCTTTCTTTTCTTCCTATTCGGTTAATCTCGATTACATAATGAAGACGGTATGGAACACAATACAAATTACGGATCACGTAAAGACAAGATCGTTTGAAAAGGAAACGCGTCCCATCCCAACCTAGCACGTTGATTGATAATATCTCCAAGAAGCATTAAAAATGTTTTGGAAGCCGTTGATAATTTTATATAACAGATTACCGCCATCGATACTATGTAATTCAGTCTCCGCGCATAAGGTATGTATTTTTCTTGTCTTCCTTTTTTTAAATTCGATCTATAATATAAAGCGTCATGTCACCTCTGAAGGATTTCAGCAAAAACTTGAAAATGTTAAAGCATAACGTTTGAGATGATAACACCCGACTACTTAGAAAGTCAATTGCTTGATTTTCCATAGTAGATGAAGAATATGTTTTTGACGAAGGATTCTTCGAAACTATTTTCTTACAAATGTATTTGTTCATAGGAATATTTAAAGTTGATAATGAAAAAACAGATACTTCTCATGCTGATAAATTCACACACGATATTATTTTTACTATAATCAATAAAGATAATGTTTACATAAACAGCATTTTTGACCGATTTTGTCAGATAGAAATAGAAAATATGTATATTAACACCCACAAGATATTTTTATTATGACAAAATATCAATAGAAGAATTAATTTCGTTTCGTGCAATGTGAATCTTTGGTAGAGAGAGATCGATCAAACTGAAGCAGAAGCATTTGTTACAATATTCGGTTATGCAATGTGGATTATTTCATATGGTAGTTAAAAAGAAATCATTATAGTATGCCTAATTAAAAGAGATTGTTATAGAAGTTCTTTTTTCTTAATTAATTTCATCTTAAGCCTTTCCGTCCGTGAAAGCAATTAAGATGCGTAAAACGAAAAAGCATTGTACGCTTAGCACTTACTCAGACGTTAGCTATAACCAAATCGATGGTAATTTATTACGCAAACGTGGTCCTACGATTTACGTAATATAATATATCATAACTGTGGAACTAACTAATATATTGTAATGATATTTGATTTATATGAATTTGTAGATATTGAAGAGCATGTTTCATTACAAAATATTATCCTTCATAATTTTCTATCTATCATAAGTTTTGCAGGATTTTCATCCTTATCATCATCTATGAGATTTTTTTGTTTTCATATTCAGTGGTATCACTATCACTGCTATCCTTTTCTTCCGGATTTATATTTATCTTTTCTTCTTCCGGATACTTGTCTTCTTGTAATTCCTCTTCACTACTTATTTTTTATATCATGAGACTCAGTCGTGTTTGTACATTTTGCCATTCTCTTAATAAAAAAAAAGAATGAGTAAATAAATGGGTTGGAAATCTCTAATTATATTTTACGATATTACGTAATGATATATATCCGAAGAATATTAATTTTCTGATTTTCTGACTTATTAGTCCAGGGATTTATCTATACTATTCGAAGCTTCAATATGAATTGATTTCAGCTTTGAAAATCTCTTTCTCCAGTTTTAGGATCGGTTGTTTACTTCATTAAATTTCACTATATATAC
>NC_057707.1:1011888-1012984 GCF_014466175.1 Vespula pensylvanica | reverse complement strand
TAATACTTTCCTTAAGCGGATCAGACAAAGGCTCAGACTGTCGGGAAAGTTCTTCCCATGTTCTCTTTTGTAAACTCGACTGATATTCTTTTCATATACCTTAGTAATTGGACGATTTTCTGATTTGATTTCTCATGCCGTTTCAATAGAAAACTTCAGAGAAACATGTATTTCTCAAAAAGTTGCGATGGAAACAATGGTTCCTCCGTAATCATTAAATAAATCTGACGTTTTCCCGGAGAAGAAATACGTAAAACGGAAGGAAATAATGTTACGAAAAAAAAAAATATGAGTAAAGATTTTATCTGAAATCATATTTTATATTACTATTGCGTAATAAACAAGAGGAAGTCTTTGCTAACTTAAGCAATATGTATTTCTGTACAAGAAGAAAAGGTAATATTTGGAAAAAATGTTTTCAAGGAATATGGAAGTAGATGTAACTCCCAAAGAACGAAATTGTTTAACAACAGAATATTTTACAATAAAAATTACATAGTACGAAAGTTGTAATATTAGTAATATCAAATAATATTAGAACACTATTTTTAAATATAACTTGAACTTACGAAAGAAGAAACACTACATATTTCGTAGATGATATTACGATTACTTTCTAGGAATAAATGTTGATAACTACAATAATTGTTATTTTTGATAATATTATTACAATAATATGAAATTGTTCTTACAAACATTATTAATAATAATTATTTGTATTATAATTAATTACAATTTTACGTGATTATTGTAATCAAAAAAGAGACAAGGAACTGTCAAGTTCATTAGAAGATTCCTAGTTTTATGAGATAATTATTTAAGTGCATAAAGGAAATAAAAACATGACTACATAGTCACGGGAGAGGGGAAATTTTTCATCGCCAAACTAGAAAATTTAAATCTAGGAATCTTGGTCTTCTAACGGGACGATTAATTTAATGAGGAGAAGTAATTCCTTCGTGAAAGAACAGCTTTACAAGTAATAAAGACGGTTTAAACGTCATTATCACTAGACATTCTATTATTCCATCAATATTCTGCAAAATTTAGCAGTAGCCATTTGTATAAGATATATTAGAAAATTTCATTTCTATAT
>NC_057707.1:1011695-1011878 GCF_014466175.1 Vespula pensylvanica | reverse complement strand
ACCGGATAATTACTCCAATTTGGGTTTCATACCATTTGGAATATTTGTGATAAATTCACTTATAAATAAAAACACTTCTTTCGACTGAATATAATCTACGAAAATATTCAATAAATTATTATAAAATAAATAGATATGATATAGATTTATATTCCACGTTACATTTTAGAATGAAAAATTAAT
>NC_057707.1:1008592-1011682 GCF_014466175.1 Vespula pensylvanica | reverse complement strand
TATCTTACCATTAACTAAACACAGCGTTGATCGATTTCCCATTTTACAATAAATATAAAAAGGAAAATGTTTTCATGTATTAATCTCGTTGATGGTCTGGCATTTGTACTATCCATGTAACACGCATCGTCGGATGTACGGAAGAACAGAAAGTGTCAATGTAAATGTGTTTCACTTTGGATGTGTAATGTTTTATTATCTGATGGAGTGTAGTTCTTCTTTGGAATTACAATTCAAATATTAGCCAATTCGGCTCCTTTGCAATACATCCAAGCTGTTGGAACTGCTTTCGTCTTCGGTTTGTTTAGTATATCTCCGAAACAATATAAAATTCGTTGATCAGTTAAGACTTACGCAAGCCATTCAATTGTTCATCTACTTGTATTGTTCTCAAAAATAAATTTTGTTACATCCTTTTAAGTGATATAAAGTACCTTTTCCGAATTGCAACAAACAATAATTTAGATAGTATTGATCACGAAGATCAGTTTCATTTCCGTAATGCATAGTTGAAATTTTATAATAAATCACAATCTAATGATTACTAACAAATTTACCTTATATTGATAGTTTAAACAAATGACTAGTAAGAATGAAGTAATTGTTTCAACCGCCTGAATTACTTATATAACCGATCTCTGGGACGTATGAAGTACGCACGAACGAATATTTGTTGTACCACACTCGCTCGCGTATTACTAGTTCGTCTACCACCGAAGGAATTACCTGCAGCTTCATCGCCGTCTATCGAAAGGCGGTAATCATACCTCACACGTCGCTTTGGGGCGTTTACCGAGCGGTCTTGAGGGCGCCCTCTGCACAAGGTTATTACACTTAACGTAGATTAATCAATATATCGAAAGATCCAAGATGGTCATAAGCTACGAAGAAATGAATTTCTCTATCGATCTTAATTGGATGTATCAGTATCTTTTTTCTTCTATGTTTTTCTTTCGCTCCTTTTTTCCCCTTCTTCTCTTTACAATTTGAGATTAGAAATTAACTAAAGAATTCTGAAAATTGGCGTGTATGTTTCTTTCTGTTCTTGTCGTTAAAAATATTTATTAATAAGAATTAATTTGGAGCAAATAATAATGTTTGACAAATTTTTCATAATATCACTTTCTATCCTTTCTCTATTTCTTAAAGTAGTACTCTTTTTTTTAACAAATCTCTCTTTTTTTATAGCGCCGTAGCAAAGAATATGGATTCATAGAAAATCATTTGTCACTTCTTTTCTCCTAATATCATCTTTATCTCTTTTACGTATTTTATTTGGACACCATTTACGCAAGTCAATTAAAATTTCCTATTACGCGGTCGAACGTCTCGAAAAGGCTTAATTGGATATGGATTGGGGGGAAATGAATTTCTCGACGGATATCTTTCAATTCAACATATTATCATTATCCCTTTTTAACTACCATATGGTATAATCGACTTTGCATAAAAACTTTGCATATTGCAACATGTTATTCTGTATCAATTTTATCGTTCGCACCCTACGAAAGTTTAATATTGAATCAAAAGAAATTAATTTTTTTGTTGACATTATCTCATAATAAAAATATCTTGCGAACGTAATTATACATTTAAGATTGCCATCTGTCAAAATAGGCCAAATATATTTCTTATGCAAAAAATATATTTTTCCCTATTTCTTTTGATCATATTAAAAATTATGGATAAACTCATCAGCATGAGAAGTATCTGCTTTTTCATTAGTATTATTAGATTTAATATCTTCCTATGAACAAATACATTTATAAGAAAATAGTTTCGAAGAATCCTTAGTCAAAAACAAATTCTTCACCTGTAATGGAATGCCAACCATTTATATTTCGAAATTGTCGGGTGTTATTATCTAAAACGTTGTGCACTAACACTTTCAGTTTTTGGTTACAGTTCTTAGATAGCGACATGACGCTTTATATTATAGCTCGAATCTGAAAAAAGGAAAAAAAGAAAATATATATCCATATATCTTATGCTTGGACAATGAAATACATAATATCGAACGGCGGTACTCCTTAACCAATTACCTAAAATCATCAACGGCTTCCGAAACATTTTTAGTGATTCTTGGCGATATTATCAATAGCTGTACTGGGTTTGAACGGAAGAAGTTTCCTTTCAAAACCGTCCTTATTTTTACTTTGTCTTTACTTTACATAATATTGTGTTCCATACCGTTTTCCTTATGTGACCGGGATTAACCAGGAAGATGAGGAAGAGGAAGATAAAACGTTTGTAATGGCGGTGAAAACAACCCTTCACGAAATTAATATGACGCTTTTTTTATAAAGTTTCATTCGAATGATGGTACGAGGAAACGGAATATACCTTCTTCAAAGGATTGAAGCGTAAGCAGCTTTAGCTAGAAGATATAAACGATTGTGCACAGACAGATTTATCGAAGGGTTGTCCGCGGTTGTACGCAGAACATGCATCAAAGGGACGCGACATAAAACTGAAAGAGGATTATTTTGCAAAGTGATCGAACGCGTAGGGACGAACAAAAGCTTCACCGTTTCACGGGATAAGAGGGTTAGCTCGGGAACACTTTTAAATTATACAGTAAAATATTCAGTGTACGTTTGCGTCACCATGTCAACGTGACCGGTTATACCGGTTTATATAATTCTTTAAACTATTTATTAAACTAATTATTAAACTGATTATCATAGTCAGTTTAAATAAATATTTAATATAATTTCAAAAAAAAGAAAGGTTTAATTCAATGCTCCAAATTGATTACCATAATATCAACGATACGTACTTAAATAATATTCATAATTTTTAATGTATAACTTTAGTAATATAGGGATTTCGAGCAATAGATTTGCTGCATAGCTCGAACTCTCATGTTAACGATTGATTCGAGGTAAATGATTTGCAGGTAATACGTTCACCCATACTTATCATCAAATACGTTCATACTGAACGTATTATTATTATCTCTCTCCATCCATCTGTGAACTTTTGCGCGTGCTTGAGCGTATTCAACGGACGAGATGATTGTGCGCCTATATCTCCTCTCGTATCATGGAAAGGAGAAAGGTATTTTTTCATTTGTTTTCCTCTCGTCAA
>NC_057707.1:1008247-1008492 GCF_014466175.1 Vespula pensylvanica | reverse complement strand
TAATTTCAAAGAGAAGGAGGGGAAAAAAGAAACGAAAGAAATTCATTTCCTCGTTGCGTATGACCAACTTGGTTCTTTGGATATATTGATTAATCTACGTCAAGTGTAATAACCTAGTTCAGAGGGCGCCATAGTGTTCGGTCGGATCGATAACTCGCCGCGATGTGCGGGGTAAAAATACCATCGTTCGACAAACGGCGATGAAGGTGCAGGTCATTCCTTCGGTGTTTGTCGAACTAGTGATA
>NC_057707.1:1008014-1008115 GCF_014466175.1 Vespula pensylvanica | reverse complement strand
TTCTTACTAGTCATTTGCTTAAGCTATCAATATAAGGCAAATTTGTTAGTAATGATTAATTCGTGATTTATTATAAAATTTCAATTTTGTATTATGGAAAT
>NC_057707.1:1007917-1008004 GCF_014466175.1 Vespula pensylvanica | reverse complement strand
TTCGTGATCAATAATATCTAAATTATTGTTTGCTGCCTTTCAGAAAAGGTACTTTATATCACTTAAAAGAATGTAACAAAATTTATT
>NC_057707.1:1007733-1007907 GCF_014466175.1 Vespula pensylvanica | reverse complement strand
ATACAGTTAGATGAACAATTGAGTGGCTTTCGTAAGTCTTAACTAATCTACCTAATTTTATATTGGTTCAGAGGTATATTAAACCAACCGAGGACGAAAGCAGTTCCAACAGCTTGAATGTATTGCAAAGGAGCCGAATTCATTTATATTTGAATTGTAATTCCAAAGGAGATA
>NC_057707.1:1007212-1007509 GCF_014466175.1 Vespula pensylvanica | reverse complement strand
TGGTAAGATATTTTAGAGATGATTAATTTTTCATTCTAAAATGTAATGTGGAATATAAAATCTATATCATATCTATATATTTTTTAATAATCTATTAAAATTTTTGTAGATTACATGCAGTCGAAGAAAGTATTTTTATTTATAAGTGAATTTATCGCAATTATTCCAAATGGTATGAAACCCAAATTGGAGTAATTATCCGATAATTTCTATAATATAGAAATAAAAATTTTCTCATATATATTATACAAATGGCTACTGCTGAATTCAAAATATATTGATGGAATAATAGAATGA
>NC_057707.1:1004179-1007112 GCF_014466175.1 Vespula pensylvanica | reverse complement strand
TCTACTTAGATGCATCATTTAATTATCCTATTAGGTCTTTTACAGAGCTATGTACCGAATGAATCACTTACGTAGATTCGTAGGATTATATCGTCTACATTTTCCAAAAAATTTACTCCCGATTGGAGAATTTTAAAAGTTATCAATTTATACTTCCAGTTATACAATAATTCGTACATTGTGTTTTTTTATTAATTAACCCGAAGCGAAATATTATATTTCTTCAATCAGTTATTTCTCATTGCTATAACTGAGAATAACAATAATTTTATTCTATTTCTAGTAACATGATATTCGTATTATTCGAATATATTGTTGGAATGATTTAATTTCTCAATCAGCGCATATGTAATTTAACATGGACATAACAATTCCTACAATATAATAAAGGTAATTATACTTATTAATATTATTATTATTATACTTATTATTATTGTATCTATTATTATATGAAAATATAAGTTATAAATGTTGTAGAAAGACAGCCTTTCCTTGAAATTTACTTTCCTTCCAAATACAATTTTTTAAATCCTACATTCTACGTAATGCCAACACATTTCGTCACAAAGAGATCGTAATTTTTTAAGGATTAGTATTTCTTCATGCTAACGTGAAAATCGTTTAATTCTAATAATTATAATGCATTAGGAAGGAGCAATTTAAAGGTACTCGGCTGTTCTCTTTGATACGTTGACATTATTTTTCAAGAATTGAGACCTATGTTGAAATAAGATATATACGAATTATTCATTTATTATTCGAAAATTTTTTTTAACGACAAAATATTTTACAATAAGAATTATATAGTATGAAAATTGTAATAGCCGTAATATCAAATAATATTAGAACAATATTTTTAAGTATGACTTAAACTTACGATCGAAGAAACATTACATATTTCGTATATGATATTACGATTAATTTCATAGAAATTAATGTTGATAATTACAATAACTATTATTAAAAGTATATTAACATATTAATTGAACGTTTTTAATATCATCGGAAGATTCTAAGAATGTTTCACAAAAATAAAATAACAAAGAGATCGAATTTCTTAAGGATCACTATTCTTCAATGCCAACGAGAAAATGGTTTAATTCTAATAATTATAATACATTAAGGAGCAATTAAAAGGTGATCGAATATTCACTTTGATATACTGACATTATCATTATTGACATTATTTTCCAAGAAATTCCACCTATATTAAAATGAGACTCATCTTTTCACTCACCTTCGACTACTTCATCTCCTATATCTCCATTTTCTTCTCCTTTTTCTTCAACATTGATTAGCAGAACTTCCTTTTTGGAATCCTTGTGAATCGCCCTGAGATTTTCCTTATCGTTCCTAATCTCCCGTATGACATTGAAACAAACATTATTACGATATATATAATTTTCTAACCAATTGCTATCCAAATTAATATCAGTTCGATATTCAAAAACACTGTCAACGTTATTATAGATCCTTATTTTCCCTTCTCGTCTGCGTTGAATCCTTCTGAAGGAGGAACAAGATGGAGTCAAAGAGGATTCCGGAATGAAATCTTCTTTTCTACGAAGGAATATTTCCCAATTCGAGAAAACATTCCACTTTGATCCACGATCTGCGCGTACCGTCGGACGTATCTTAGATGAACCTTCTGAACGCAATCGATTATATCCCCTTACCGAAGCAGCTTACCTTTGGATCCTTTGAAGGGAGATACTTCCTAGCCTCCTACCACCGTTGGAAGGTAGCTTTATAAAACAATACTACATGGGAATCGAGAAGGTTCGTCATCATGACCATTAAAAATGTTGTCTTCCTGTTTCTCTTTCTGATTATTATCGATCATCTAACGAGCACGGTATAAAAGAAGATGTTACGAGTAAGTTAGAGACAAGAACGATGTTTCAAAAGGAAATGTCTTGCTATTGATTCCTGCACGATCATTTACGGTATTCCCTAGAAGCACTAGAAAAAATTTGAAAGACGTTGAGATTTTAGATAATACAATATCTCCGACCTATCTGCAATTCAATGTATGCTCTACATTCATGAGATATATGGATATGTATTTTTTTTTCCCCATTTTTTAAAATTCGGCCTATAATGTGAAGTATCCCATCATTGTCGATGAACTGTAACGAAAAACTGAAAATTTCAAGGACGATTAGATACTTCTCATGCTGATCACTTCGCCAATTATACAAATTATTTTTATGGAAAAAAGAAATCGGAAAAAAATATTGTTTGCATAAATAACATTTTTGGCCGACGTTTGACAGATGGTAATTAAAAATTTGGGTAATAATGCTGACAAGATATTTTTGTTATCAGAAAATTTATTTTTTCATGTATGCCTTATGTGATTGGGAATACCTAGGAAGAGGAAAGAAGAAAAAACATACGTGCTTGACGAGGAAGTTTCCAAGGACCAATGTGGCAATGTTTTATAAAGCTTGGAACAAGAGTACGAGGAAACAGAAGGGATTTATCTTTTTCAAAGCATCTAACCGTAAGCGGTTTTAGCTGGAGGGTATAAGCGATTGTGCTCATAAAGGTTTGCTGAAGAGCCGTCCGACGTTCCACGCAGGGTAAAGGTCATAGGGGAGTTAAAATGAAACTGAGGGAGGTTTCTCATACAAAATAATTGAAGAGACAGGGACGATCAAAGGATTCATCTTTCTACAAAGTAATACCATTAGCAGGGGAATACTTTTAAATTATACGTGAAATAGAAAGTCCGCGTCACGTCATTGTTATTCCATCGATTTAAATTAAGTAACCATTCGATATAATTAAATGGGAGAGGTATTGACTATATTTCAAACTGTTTGCCGTAATATTCACGAAATATATTTAAAAAATATTCGTAATATTGAATTAGCGTTTTTCTTAAATATTGAAATTTGGACGAAATAATTTGGTGCGTAGCGCTAATT
>NC_057707.1:997388-1004079 GCF_014466175.1 Vespula pensylvanica | reverse complement strand
TATTTGTACCGCGCACATCGTTTGGGGTTGCTAACCGAGCGACCACGACGCGCCTTGTGCACAGGCTTATTACACTTGGCGTTGATTAATCAATATATCGAAAGAACCAAGATGGTCATAAGCTACGAGGACATGAATTTCTTTCGTTTCATTTTTCCCCTCCTTCTCCTTACAATCTGAAATTAGATATTAATTAAAGAATTCTGAAAATTGGCGAATATGTTTCTTCCTGTTTTGCTCGTTAAGAATATTTATGAATAAGAATTAATTTGGAGCAAAGAATATTGTTCGACAATTTTTTTTGTAAAATTACTTTCTGTTTTCTTTCTATTACTTAAGATAACAATCTCTTTTTTGCACATCTGTCTTTTTTTATAACTCACTAGTAAAGAATATGGATTCATGGAAAATCATTTGTCACTTTTTTCCTCCTAATATCATCTTTATGTCTTTTACGTATTTTTTTTTGTACATCATTCACGTAAGTCAATCAAAATTTCCAATTACACGATTGAACGACTCGGAAAGGCTTAACTGGATATGGATTGGGGAGAAATGAAATTCTCGATGTGTATAGATTTATCAACGGATAGATTTATTGAAGGGTTGTCCGACATTGCACGCGGAACATGGATCAAAGAGATTTGAAATGAACATGAGGGAGGTATATTTTGCAAAATAATTCAACACGTAGGGACGATCAAAAGCTTCGCTGTTTTTCGAGATATTAGTTTTAGCCAGGAAACACTTGAATTATGCGTCGAATATTCATTGTATGTTTGCATCACCATGTCAACGTTATACCAGTTTATATAATTCTTTAAACTATTTATTAAACTAATTATTAAACTGATCATCATAGTCAGTTTAAATTATTATTTAGTATAATTCAAAAGAGAAGAAACGTTTAAATCAATGTTCCAAATTGGTTATCATAATATTCATGACTCGGACTTATATAATATCTGTAATATTTAATGTACATCTTTAGTAATATAGGGATTTGGACCAATTAATTTGCTGCATAGCTCGAAATCTCATGTTAATACCTGTTTCGAGGTATAATGTTTTGCAGGTGCATAATTCGTTCTCCTTTATGGTCAAATACCTTCATACTGAACGTATTATTATCTCTGTCCAAAGACCTACGTTGAAATCTGATTTATACGAATTATTTGTTTATTATCCGTTTTCAGGAAAATTAAAAATTATAGAAATATAGCAATTACAGAATTATTCTCTTATATAGTATTATATGAGAAAATATGTACTTAATTTTAATTTTTCTTCATTAACTTTAAATTTATCTTTTAATCTTCTCCTGTTTAATGAATTAAAACAAAAATTTGTTAAATAGAGAGGGTCGAAGACATTTATTTACAGTCGAGTTTACACATATCCATACAAGGCAAATATATGAAAATATGAAATCGATATCGGATGTTACACTTTCCAGATACATATTCCTCCGTTTTTTTTCTAAATATCTTCTTTTTCTTATATAAATTTTTTATTTGATTTTATTTCATCTTTTAATTTTCTTTATTATTTTATTTTAAATCATATGCCTGATAATGCACAAATAGATATAGATACTTCATCAACATGTAGACGAATACATAAATAAATAAGTAAATAAATATTATTAGATTTTAGTACATAGTGATATATATATATATATATATAGAACCGGTATATGAAAAAATAAAGCAGATTTTATTCTTATATTTTGTTCTGGATCTTCCCATTCTTGATCTCTCAAGAACTTACTTAGACGAATTGATATATAATAAACAGTCTGTACTGCCTTTGAAGAATGTAATGACTTCAAGTATCGAATCACCATTGTATCCACCATTTATTTTGGTTCCAACTATTTTGCATGTATTGATAAGATATGTCATCTCCGATAATTTTATCACTATGTTACCAATAATTTTGGATCGATGTTACCGTAAAGTGGATATTTTTTTTGCTTTTATCTTTCTTTGTCCCTTTTGAATGTTCTTTTTCCATTTGATTCCTCTCTCCTTCATTCTCCATACTCATGTCTTTCGATCATTTCACATTGTAAAAATCGAAGTGTGTTGATCTTTTTTCCGAGTAGGAAATTTTTTTCTACATTCAATTTCTTTATTTTTTTCAAAGACTTTATCAAGAACCAATCATGATCTTAACAAGAAAGTAGAACTCAGAATATTGTATTTAAAAGAAACGGCAATCTCATGCAAAAGCTGTTTTTCTACGATATTTATAAATTCTGATTTGCGCAATATAGATCGGTTGATCGAATAACGATGACTAGAAAGAAGTATTACAGATCTCTACTATTTTGGGGGAAATATTATATAAATGATTATTATATGTACGCTTATACAGATATTTAACCATCCGAGTATAACATTAGAATAATACTAAGTAAATAAGAAATATTATGTTAGTAGAAATATAATGATGTCGTTGCTGTACTCGGTTATAGGTAATGAGAAAGAAACGAATCTAGAAAGATAATATTTTCCGAGGAACTAAATAGTTTGGAACATAATATGCGAAGTATTTGATAACTCGAAGTATAATTGGATCATCCCTTGAAATTTTCCAATGAGAAATAAATTTTTCGAAAAAAGTATTCGTTCGTATGAAAGAACTAAATTAGTCGTTATACATCGATCTGCAAATTAATTTATACAGCTAAATGGGTAATTGAATTTCACTGCTAATCGTATTATCGAATTGTTTGCTTCGTATGACGAGAGGAAAACAAATGAAAAAATACTTTCCTTCTTATCGAAATAATGGAGAAAATATACAAACACACGTCCACAGTACCGCGCGCGTATTCGCGCCCACATGGATTAGTACGCATGAGTGCACACAAGAGCACAGGTGCATTGAGAGGGGTAATAATAAATCGTTTAAAACGAAGGTACTTGACGATACGTATAGAGAAAGGCAATGTGTACATGCATTTTGATTAAATCCCAATCGAAAGGTATTTCTGCTACGTAATAAATTAACTCCATCAAATACCTCTTTTTCTGAAAAACCTCCATTACTCATTATTTTTAATTCATGACCTGAATATTCTGACAAACAATTTGGAACATTGAACAATATACCTCTTCTCCTTTAAATTATGTTGAATATTTATTTAAACTGACGGTATAAAGATAACACGGTGAGATGAACGTACCCCGAATATTTAACGCATAATTTAAAAGTGTTCCCGGGCTAACAGCACCATTTCAATAGAAAACTCCAGAGAAACACGGATTTCCCAAAAAGCCGTGCAATCACTGGATCCGCCAGAATCACTTACTAACTATGTGGTTCTCTCGAAGAGGGAATTCGTGGAAGAGAAGATGGTGATATTAGGAAACAAAGAAATATGACAAGAGATTTTCTCCGAATATATTTTCTTTATTATCGTGCAATAATGGAAATGAATTCTAGGGTGACTTAAGCAATATATACTTGTTTACAAGATAAGAAGGCGATGTTTGAAGAAAATGTTTTTAAGGAAAATGGAAGTAGATGTAACTTCCTACGAAAAAATTTCTTAACAACAGAATATGTTACAATAAGAATTATATAGTACGAAAATTGTAATACTCTTAATATCAAATAATATTGGAACACTATTTTTAAGTATGACTTGAACTTACGAAAGAAGAAACATTACATATTTCGTAGATGATATTACGATTACTTTCTAGAAATTAATGTTGATAATTACAATAATTATTATTTTTGATATTATTATTACAATAATTTGAACTTGTTATTACAAAAATTATTAATAATAATTAATTGTCTTGTATCTAATTACAGTTTTACGTGATTCTTGCAATTAAAAAAGTGACAAAGAACTGTCAATTTCATTAGAAGACTCCAAGTTTTATGAGATAATTATTCAAGTGCATAAAGGAAATAAAAACATAACTACATAGTTTCAGGAGAGGGGAAATTTTTCATTCCCAAACTAGAACATTAAAATGTAGGAATCTTGATATTCTAACGGGACGACGTGGGATTAATTTAATCAGGGGAAGTCATTCCTTCCGTGATTTTCGATCCAGTAATACGCAAGTGTGTGTCATACGCGAAATAATCCCTAGCTATCATACGTCCGAAAGAACAGCTTTACAAGTAACAAAGACGGTTTAAACATCATTATCACTAGTCATTCTATTATTCCATCAATATTCTTCAAAATTTAGCAGTAGCCATTTGTATAAGACTTATTAGAAAATGTCATTTCTATATTATAGAAATTACCGGATAATTACTCCACTTTGGGTTTCATATCATTTGGAATATTTGTGATAAATTCACTTATTAATAAAAATACTTTCTTCGACTGCATAAAATCTGCGAAAATATTCAATAAATTATTATAAAATAAATAGATATGATATAGATTATATATCCAACATTACATTTTAGAATAAAAAATTTATCTTATCTCTAAAATATCTTACCATTAAATAAACACAGCATTGGTTGATTTTCCATTTAAACATAAATGTAAAAAGGAAAATGTTTTCATATATAAGTCTCGTTGATGGTTTGGCATTTATACTATGCATGTAGAACGTATCGTCGGATGTACGGAAGAACAGAAAGTGTCAATGTAAGTGTGTTTCACTTTGGATGTGCAATTTGTATAATCTGGTGGAGCGTAGTTCAAATTTTTGTATCTTTTTTGGAATTACAATTCAAATATAAATCAATTCGGCTCCTTTCAATACATCCAGGCTATCGGAACTACTTTCGTCTTCGGTTGGTTTAGCATATCTTTGAAATAATATAAAATGAGTAGATTAGTTAAGACTTACGGAAGCCATTAATTTCTTCTTATAATTGTATTGTTCTTAAAAATAAATTTTGTTAGATCCTTTGTTGTGATATAAAGTACCTTTTCCGAAATGCAACAAACACTAGTTTAGATAGTATTGATCACGAAAATCAGTTTCATTTCCATAAGGTATACTTGAAATTTTACAGTAAATCACAAACTAATAACTACAACAAATTCACCTTATATTGATAGTTTAAACAAATGACTAGTAAGAATGAATAAATTGTTTCAACCGCCTGAATTACTTGTATAACTGATCTCTGGGACGTATGAAGTATGCACGAACGAATATTTGTTGTACCACACTCACTCGCGTATTACTAGTTCGACAACCACCGAAGGACTGACTTGCAGCTTCATCCCCGTCCGCCGAACGACGGTATTTGTACCGCGCACATCGTTTGGGGTTGCTAACCGAGCGACCACGACGGCGCCCTCTGCACAGGCTTATTACACTTGGCGTAGATTAATCAATATATCCAAAGAATTATGATGGTTATAAGTTACAAGGACATGAATTTCTTTCGTTTCTTTTTTCCCCTCCTTCTCCTTACAATTTGAAATTAGATATTAATGAAAGAATTCTCAAAATTGGCAAATATGTTTCTTCCTGCTTTTGTCGTTAAGAATATTTATGAATAAGAATTAATTTGGAGCAAAGAATATTGTTCGACAATTTTTTTTGTAAAATTACTTTCTGTTTTCTTTCTATTACTTAAGATAACAATCTCTTTTTTGCAGATCTGTCTTCTTTTATAATACATTAGTAAAGAATATGGATTCATAGAGAATCATTTGTCACTGTTTTTCTGCTAATATCATCTTTATGTCTTTTACGTATTTTATTTGGACACCATTTACGTAAGTCAATAAAAATTTCCTATTACGTGATTCAACGACTCGGAAAGGCTTAATTGGATAAGGATTGGGGACAAATGAAATTCTCGGTATATATAGATTTATCCACGGATAAATTTATTGAAGGGTTGTCCGACATTGCACGCGGAACATGGATCAAAGAGATTTAAAATGCACTTGAGGGAGGTATATTTTCAACACGTGGCGACGATCAAAAGCTTCACCGTTTTTCGGGATGTTAGTGTTAGCCAGGGGACACTTTTACCTTATGCGTCGAATATTCAGTATACGTTTGCGTCATCATGTCAACGTTATATCGATTTAAATAATTCTTCAAACTATTTATTAAACTAATTATTAAACTGATTATAATAGTCAGTTGAAATAATTATTTAATGTAATTTAAAAGAAAAGAAACGTTTAATTCAATACTCCAAATAGATTAGCTTAATATTAACAATACGTGCTTAAATAAAATTCATAATATTTAATGTATACCTGCAGTAATATAGGGATTTGGAGCACTTAATTTGCTGCATAGCTCGAATTCTCATGTTAACGATTGATTCGAGGTAAATGATTTGCAGATAAAACGTTCTCCCAAACTTATCGTTAAATACCTTCATACTGAACAATTATTATTGTCTCTCTCCATCCGTGTGTGTACGTTTGCGTGCGCGTGAGCGTATTCAAGTGGACGGGATTATTGTGCGATGATGTGATTCCTCGAGTGCCTATAATTCCTCTCATATCTTGAAAATAAGAAAGATATCTTTTCATTTGTCTTCCTCTCATCGAACCAAGCAGACATTTGGATAATACGATTACCTGTATAATTTAGTTATCTACTTTGATGGATGATTTAATTACCCTGTTTAGTCTTTTACTTTATTTTACCACTGATTTAGTTCTGATATGGGAACGTCTACATTTCCGTAAAAATTTACTCCCGAGTGGAGAATTTAAAAAATT
>NC_057707.1:996652-997288 GCF_014466175.1 Vespula pensylvanica | reverse complement strand
TATTTGTACCGCGCACATCGTTTGGGGTTGCTAACCGAGCGACCACGACGCGCCCTCTGCACAGGCTTAGTACACTTGGCGCAGATTAATCAATATATCCAAAGAATTATGATGGTTATAAGCTACGAGGACGTGAATTTCTTTCGTTTCTTTTTTCCCCTCCTTCTCTTTACAATTTGAAATTAGATATCAATTAAAGAATTCTGAAAATTGACAAATATGTTTTGTTCGTTAAGAATATTTATGGATAAGAATTAATTTGGAGCAAAGAATATTGTTTGACAATTTTTTTTGTAAAATTACTTTCTGTTCTCTTTCTATTACTTAAGATAACAATCTCTTTTTTACACATCTGTCTTCTTTTATAATACATTAGTAAAGTATATGGATTCATAGAGAATCATTTGTCACTGTTCTTCTGCTAACATCATCTTTATGTCTTTTACGTATTTTTTTTGTACACCATTTACGTAAGTCAATCAAAATTTCCTATTACGCGATTGAACGACTCGGAAAGGCTTAAATGGATATGGATTTTGGAGAAATGAAATTCTCGATGTATATAGATTTATCGACGGATAGATTTATTGAAGGGTCGTCCGACGTTGCACGCGGAACATGGATCAAAGAGATTTG
>NC_057707.1:996550-996642 GCF_014466175.1 Vespula pensylvanica | reverse complement strand
GAGGGAGGTATATTTTGCAAAATAATTCAACCCGTAGGGACGATCAAAAGCTTCACCGTTTTTCGGGATGTTAGTGTTAGCCAGGGGACACT
>NC_057707.1:996039-996292 GCF_014466175.1 Vespula pensylvanica | reverse complement strand
TCGTTAAATACCTTCATACTGAACAATTATTATTGTCTCTCTCCATCCGTGTGTCTACGTTGCGTGCGCGTGAGCGTATTCAAGTGGACGGGATTATTGTGCGATGCTGTGATTCCTCGAGTGCCTATAATTCCTCTCATATCGTGAAAATAAGAAAGATATCTTTTCATTTGTTTTCCTCTCATCGAACCAAGCAGATATTTGGATAATACGATTACCTGTATAATTTAGTTATCTACTTTGATGGATGATT
>NC_057707.1:995719-995939 GCF_014466175.1 Vespula pensylvanica | reverse complement strand
ATAGTAAAAATTTGTATAATTGGCGAAGTGATCAGCATGAGAAGTATCTAATCGCCCTTTGAAACTTTCAGTTGTCCGTTGCAGTTCATCGACAGTGACGGGATACTTCATATTATAGGCCGAATTCTAAAAAATTAGAAAAAAAATACATATGCATATATCTCAAGCATGTAGAGCCCACATTGAATTGCAGATAGGTCGAAGAAATTGTATTATCTAA
>NC_057707.1:995536-995709 GCF_014466175.1 Vespula pensylvanica | reverse complement strand
GTCTTTCAAAATTTTTCTAGTGCTTCTAGGAAATACCGTAAATGAACGTGCTGGAATCAATAGGAAGACATTTCCTTTTGAAACATCGTTCTTGTCTCTAACTTACTCGTAATACCTTCTTTTATACCGTGCTCGTTAGGTGATCGATAATAACCAGAAAGAGAAATTGGAAG
>NC_057707.1:995296-995460 GCF_014466175.1 Vespula pensylvanica | reverse complement strand
ACCTTTTCGATTCCCATGTAGTATTGTTTTATAAAGCTACGATCGAACGGTGGTAGGAGGCTTGGAAATATCTCCCTTCGAAGGATCCAAAGGTAAGCTGCTTCGTTAAGAGGATAGAATCGATTGCGTTCAGAAGGTTCGTCGAAGAGACGTCCGACGGTACG
>NC_057707.1:995196-995286 GCF_014466175.1 Vespula pensylvanica | reverse complement strand
GGATCAAAGTGGAATGTTTTCTCTAATGAGGAAGTATTCCTTCGTAGAAAAGAAGATTTCCTTCCGGATTCCTCTTTGATTCCATCTTGT
>NC_057707.1:994734-994925 GCF_014466175.1 Vespula pensylvanica | reverse complement strand
GATACTGGGGATGAAGAAGGCGAACGTGAGGGTGAAGATGAGTCACATTTCAATGTAGGTCGAATTTCTTGGAAAATAACGTCAATAATGCTAATGTCAATATATGAAAGTGAATGTTCGAGCACCTTTAAATTGCTCTGTCCGCATATTTCATAGTTATTAGAATTAAACGATTTACACGGTGGTATTGA
>NC_057707.1:993351-994634 GCF_014466175.1 Vespula pensylvanica | reverse complement strand
TAATCGTCCCTACAGGTTCAATCATTTTGATATTTTAATCATTCAAACCTGCCTAAATTCAAATTCGATTATTCTGAGCTCAATCTTCAATCCATGATTAAAACTTCCATTCTCATAATCGTTTCTATTCTCGATATCATTTATTGTTTTTTCCTTATTATTTTTATTATTCCCGATAAGTCTCGATGATCCATTTAACATTATTCTTACGATACACCGTGTTAGAAATTATAGAATTCAAATCGAAATTTGCAAAATCAATGTTCGGCCAAGGACAATCATCGATTTGATTAGAATTAAATTTATTATGGAATCATCGTTGTCGAGATAAAATCTATCGTCGATTGAATCGTGAGCGAGCGTGGACTCCTAATATTTACACTCACCCTCTACTACTTCATCCCCTGTAATTCCTTCATCTTCATCTTCATCTTCTTCTTCTTCTTCAATATTGATTCGCAGAACTTCTTTTTCGGAATCACTATTAATCGCTCTAAGGTTTTCCTTATCGTTCCTAATCTCGGCATTGAAATAAATATTATTACGATATATATAATTTTCTAACTAATTGCCATCGAAATTAATATTAGTTCGATATCCAAGAATACGGTCAACGTTATTATTGATTTTTATTTTCCCTTCCCGACTGCATTGAATCCTTCTGAGGTTGCAAAAAGTTAGAATCCAAAAAGAATCGGCGAGGAAACTTACTTTTCTACGAAGGAATGTTCCCTCATTAGAGCAAAAATTCAATTTTGGCCCATGATCCATATGAACCGTTGGACGTTCCTTCGAAAAACCTTTCCCAACACAATCGATTATGTCCCCTTACTGAAAACGCTTCCTTATTGATCCTTTGAAGGGATGATTCCCTAGCCCCGTACCACCATTTGAAAGCAGCATAGTAAAACAGTACTATATCGAATTCTAGAAGATTCGTTATCAAGGCAAATATAAATTTTTTCTTCCTATTTCTTTGTTTGTTTAATTCAAATACCTGACGAATAAGGTATAGAAGAAGATATTACGGATAAGTAGGAGACAAGGTCTATGTTTCAAAAGGAAATGCCTTGCTATTGATGATAGCCAGTACGATGATACATAGTATTCCCTAGAAGCACAAGAAAAGTTATAGAAGACGTCAATAATTTTAGATAATGCGATATCAACGACCGATTAAGTATAATTCAAAGTGTGTTCTCGAAGCATGAGATATATAGATTTGTATTTTTTTTTTCCTCATTTTTTAAAATTCGACATGTAATATAAAGTATCATGTCACT
>NC_057707.1:991125-993251 GCF_014466175.1 Vespula pensylvanica | reverse complement strand
ACTTACTTTTCTACGAAGGAATGTTCCCTCATTAGAGCAAAAATTCAACTTTGATCCGTATAAACCGTTGGACGTTTCTTCGAAGAACCTTTACGAACGCAATCGATCATATCCTCTTACAGAAGCCGCTTCCTTATTGATCCTTTGAAGGGATGATTCCCTAGCCCCGTACCACCATTCGAAAGCAGCATAGTAAAACAGTACTATATCGATTTCGAGAAGATTCGTTATCAAAGCCGATATAAATTTTTTCTTCCTATTTTTTTGTTTCTTTAATTTCAAACACCTAACGAATAAGATATAGAAGAAGATATTACGTATAAGTAGGAGTCAAGGTCCATGTTTCAAAAGGAAATGCCTTGCTATTGATTCCAGTACGATGATATATAGTATTCCCTAGAAGCACTAGAAAAGTTTTGGAAGACGTCGATAATTTTAGATAATGCAATATCACCAGCGATTACGTATAATTCAATGTGTGTTCTCCATGCATGAGATATATAGATTTGTATTTTTTTTCTCATTTTTTAAAATTCCACGTATAATGTAAAGTATCATGTCACTGCCGATGAATTTTAATAAAAATTGAAAATTACAGAGGACGATTAGATACTTATTAAAATAATATTTGCATAAATAAAATTTTTGGACGACGTTTGACAAATGGAAATTCAATATGTGCGTAATAACGTTCACAAGATATTAGGAGAAAATTTCAACAATAAAATTAATTCCTTTTCATTTAATATTAACCATTGATAGGGCGCGATGAATTAATAGAAGCGAAAGCGTTACTTCCACTATGCATTTAAGCAGTTAGAATTATTTCATATTGTTGTAACAGCAAAGGGCAACAGTAAGTCGACTTAAAAGAGATTGGTGGACAAATCCGATTCTCCCCACTCACGTCCTGTTCTGCTCTCTCAACCGCGGAATAGGAAGTGTGTATTAAAGTGCGCAAAGTACATTTAAATGAATTATGCGAAAAAGGAAATAAATATAGGGAATGATTTTCTCTGAATCCATATTTTTTGACACTGTGTAATAAAGAAAGAGGGAAGCTTGTTAACTTAAATAATGCAAAGAGAATTAGTAATATCGAGAGACAAATTTTCGAGCAACACTTCTCGCTCGATATTAATATTTATTTTTAAATATTTTAAACGAGAAAAATGGGAAAAATATTAATAGTCGATTATCAATATTCTTTAGTTAATGTCAAAATTGTAAATTGTAAAGAACAGGAGTAAAAAAAAAAACCAGAACCAAAAAAAGAAAATAATTTGTCCAGTTAATGCGAGTTCATAGTGAAATTTACTTCCTTCGGACCCACGACATTTCGGTTCTTTCTTTTGCGTAATACGTGGTATTGATTAACTTGCATAAAATGTAATGCCTCCTACCATCGAGCCCTGCCTTGCAGATCAGCTCGGTCATCCGTCAAGACAGTTCGGTGGAGAAACTCCTCTGCGGAAGTCACCTTTCAATAATTTTTGATCAAGTAATACGCAAGTAAGTGACAAATAATAGCTTCTATAAGTCTATATGATACTTCATACGTCCCAAAGGAAACTTACAAGAAATCCAAACGGTACAATTTTTTCGTTTTCACTAGTCTTTTGTTCGTTATCGATATAAGGTATACTTGTCAGGAGTCATTAATATGCGATTTATTGTAACATTTCAATTCTATGTTATGGAAATGAAACTAATTTTCGTCATCAATATCATCCTAATTATTATTTTGTTGCTTCTCGGAGAAGGTACTTTATATCGCTAAGAAGGGTGTGACCCGATGTACCTATGATGACTCGACAATTTCAATGAACAATTGAACGTCTATCCTGTCTTCGCTAATCTACAAATTTTAAATTATTTCAGAGATATACCAGGTTAAACGAAGGCGAAAGCAGTTTAAATAGCTTAGAAATATTGCAAAGCTGCAGAATTGACTGCTATCTGAATTGTAATTACTTCCAAAGAAAATACTTGAATTTCAACTACACTGCATGATAATTAAATATTCGACATCAGAAGTGAAACACATTTACTTTGGCAGTCCTTGCGCTTCAGTATATCCGACGATAGGTCGTTTATGGATAGCATGAATGTCCGACCATCAAACA
>NC_057707.1:990678-991025 GCF_014466175.1 Vespula pensylvanica | reverse complement strand
AAATTAATTCCTTTTCATTTAATATTAACCGTTGATAGGGCGCGATGAATTAATTGAAGCGAAAGCGTTACTTGCACTATGCATTTATGCAGTTTGGATTATTTCATAATGTAGTTAACAGCAAAGGGCAACAGTAAGTCGACTTAAAAGGGATTGGTGGACACACCCGATTCTCCCCACTCACATCCTATTCAGCTCTTCCAACCGCGGAATAGGAAGTGTTGATTGAACTGCGTAAAGCACATTCAAGTGATTTACGCAAAAAGGGAAATAAATATAGCGAATGATTTTCTCTGAATCCATATTTTTTGGCACAGTGTAACAAAGAAAGAGGGAAGCTTGTTAAC
>NC_057707.1:990457-990668 GCF_014466175.1 Vespula pensylvanica | reverse complement strand
CAAAGAGAATTAGTAATATCGAGAAACAAATTTTCGAGCAATACTTCTCGCACGATATTAATATTGATTTTGAAATATTTTAAACGACAAAATGGGGAAAAATATTAATAATCGATTATCAATATTCTTTAGTTAATTTCAAAATTGTAAATTGTAAAGAACAGGAGTGAAAAAAAACCAGAACCAAAAAAAAAGAAAATAATTTGTCCAG
>NC_057707.1:990317-990447 GCF_014466175.1 Vespula pensylvanica | reverse complement strand
TTCATAGTGAAATTTACTTCCTTCTGACCCACGACATTTCGGTTCTTTCTCTTGCGTAATACGTGGTATTGATTACCTTGCATAAAATGTAATGCCTCCTACCATCGAGCCCTGCCTTGCAGATCAGCTC
>NC_057707.1:989901-990060 GCF_014466175.1 Vespula pensylvanica | reverse complement strand
TTTGTTGCTTCTCGGAGAAGGTACTTTATATCGCTAAGAAGGGTGTGACCCGATTTACCTATGATGACTCGACAATTTCAATGAACAATTGAACGTCTATCCTGCCTTCGCTAATCTACAAATTTTAAATTATTTCAGAGATATACCAGGTTAAACGAA
>NC_057707.1:989611-989801 GCF_014466175.1 Vespula pensylvanica | reverse complement strand
TTTAGCCGAAGGCTATAAGCGACTGTACTCAGATCGATTTGTCGACGTTCCACGCAGGGGAAGGATCAAATGGAAATTGAAATGAAACTGAGGGAAGTATATCATACATAATAATTTAATATACAGGGAGGATCAAACGATTCACCGTTTTTGGAAGTAATAACGTTAACAGGGAAATACTTTTAAATTA
>NC_057707.1:989412-989601 GCF_014466175.1 Vespula pensylvanica | reverse complement strand
GGAAAATACACGTTCACGTCATTTTTATTCCATCGATTCAAATTAAGTGAGCATTCGATATTATTAGGAAAGGAGAAATGCTGAATTCTGTATTTCATATTATTTCTCATAACATTCACGACATGTACTTAAAGGATATTCGTAATATTTAATTAGCGTTTTTCTTAAATATTGAAATTTGGACGAAGA
>NC_057707.1:989043-989149 GCF_014466175.1 Vespula pensylvanica | reverse complement strand
TTAGGATTATTTTTTTGCATTCTTTAATAGGGAGTAAATTTCTAGGAAAACGTCTCGGTTCATATAGAAGAATTAAATCAGTCGTGGTACATTGACCTGCAAATTA
>NC_057707.1:988707-989033 GCF_014466175.1 Vespula pensylvanica | reverse complement strand
TGCATGATACAGCTAAATGGATAATTGAATTATACCGCTAATCGTATTATCGAATTGTCTGCTTCGTTTGATGAGAGGAAAACTAATGAAAAAATACCTTTCTTGTTTTTAAAATAAGAGAAGTGGTGTACGCAGAAACGCCCACTTATTCCCGTCCACTTGAACTGCACTTGAAAAGCGCGCACGGAGAGACATAACAATGCATCGTTTAATATGATGGTGCTTGACGATAGGTACGAGGGAAGGTATTGCGTACGCGCAGATCGTTAAATTCCGATCAATACTCGTTAACAGGGGAATTTGTAGACATGAAGGGTCGTATATTT
>NC_057707.1:988459-988607 GCF_014466175.1 Vespula pensylvanica | reverse complement strand
CAATAAATAAACATATTAATCAAACATGTAAAATAGTGATTATTCATTATCAAATCTACCTCTATAGTAACATCATGTTGCAATCTACCAATACCAGAAGATTTAAGAACACTTAATCTATGAGCAACAGCTAACGGTGTTCTTTCTT
>NC_057707.1:987389-988432 GCF_014466175.1 Vespula pensylvanica | reverse complement strand
TCTTCCGCTTTCACGATCCAATGAGTTATATTATAAAAGATGAAATTCATATAGAAAATTGGATAATATACGTGACAAATTACTTACATCTCATCTCGTTTATTAAAATCCAATATCAAGATCGATGATTGGTATAATAATGCGCTAGCAATGGCGTCACGTTGTCTCCATACACCGGATAATTACGTGCTTCTCTCGCCAACTTGGCTTTCATATCACGTGAAAGATTTGAAAATAATTCACTTAGAAATAGGAATACTTTCGTCGACTTCATAAAATCTACGTAAAAATTCATTAAATTATCCGAAAATATACCTATGGTATAGATTTTATGTTAAATAATGAAAATATCTTACCACTCGATAAACACACCATTGATTGATTTACCATTTAGATATAAGACTACAGAGGAAAATGTTCTCGTATCTTTATTTGATTGATGGTCGGGCATTTTCACTATCTTTCTTGGACGTATCGTCGGATGTACGGAAGAACAGGAACTGACAATGTAAATGTATGTCACTTCGGACGTCGAATGTTTAATTATCACATTGAGCTTAATTGAAATTCGTGTATCTTCTTTGGAAGTAATTACAACTAGCAGTCAATTAGGCTCCATTGCAATATTTTTGTGGTCTATTGTAACTGCTTTCTCCTCCGTTTCGTCTCGTATATCTCCGAAATAATTCCAAATTCGTAGATTAGTTAAGACTTCTGATACGTTCATTTTAATTGTATAATTACCAGAAATATATCAGATGATTCATTTTGAATGGTACAGCGGCTCCTTCTAAACGCATTTTAATTAATAATTAAAATGGTATGGGTAAAGAAAATTATTTTCATTACTAGAATATAAAATTGGAATTTTGTAATAAATTGTATACTAATGGCCACTTATAAATTTATCCAATAGCGATGATATGAACGAATGGCTAGTGGGAATATTGAAATCGTACGAACGGATAGATTGCTTGTGAAAATATTCTTTAGGACGTCTGAAGTATATACAGTTAGCAATTATTTTTAGTATGTAAATGTAT
>NC_057707.1:987139-987289 GCF_014466175.1 Vespula pensylvanica | reverse complement strand
AACAAAATATCGCAGTATTGGTTATGAAATTGTATAAAATAATGCATAACGTAGTGTCTCTAATATAACTTATAGATAGGATATAAAATTAACCTGTTGTCTATAGCATACAATATAAAGAACAAAATCTTATGAAAATGAATCTTCGCG
>NC_057707.1:986687-986782 GCF_014466175.1 Vespula pensylvanica | reverse complement strand
CTTATCTTTCAATTTTCTTTTTCAATTTACATCAATTTATATCCATCTTAATTTGAAAAAGATCAAAGGTAATTCACGAAGTAATAGAGAAATAT
>NC_057707.1:986595-986677 GCF_014466175.1 Vespula pensylvanica | reverse complement strand
CACCTCTTAGAATCTCCTGTCGGTATGGATCCTTAAAAGGATAGTGTATAATACATATATATAAATATGTATATATATATAT
>NC_057707.1:986265-986386 GCF_014466175.1 Vespula pensylvanica | reverse complement strand
ATATATAAATTAATTTTAAACAGAATGTAATGAACTTACGAAGTAATAAGGAACGTAAGTGTGATTCCATTTATAATTAGAATTTTTAGAACTATCTGTAAGAAAACAAGTAATACTTAAT
>NC_057707.1:986113-986255 GCF_014466175.1 Vespula pensylvanica | reverse complement strand
GATTCATAGATCGAAACACACTTTTATAACAACCCGATAATTAGAATAGGAGACTCAAATATTAACATTCCAAGTGATATTTATATTGTTCCAAATATTTCACTAAATTTTCGTTCAAATAACTCGAATTATAATATTTTCT
>NC_057707.1:985826-986013 GCF_014466175.1 Vespula pensylvanica | reverse complement strand
ACCGTGCAGGTTTTCTTGGGTATATTATTGTATAATATTAAACAGAGAAAATATAATAATTCGAGTTATTTGAACGAAAATTTAGTGAAATATTTGGAAGAATATAAATATCACTTGGAATGTTAATATTTGAGTCTCGTATTCTAATTATCGGGTTGTTATAAAAGTGTGTTTCGATCTATGAATC
>NC_057707.1:985694-985816 GCF_014466175.1 Vespula pensylvanica | reverse complement strand
ATTAAGTATTACTTGTTTTCTTACAGATAGTTCTAAAAATTCTAATTACAAATGGAGGCACACTTATATTCCTTATTACTTCGTAAGTTCATTACATTCTGTTTAAAATTAATTTATATATT
>NC_057707.1:985445-985671 GCF_014466175.1 Vespula pensylvanica | reverse complement strand
TGAATGGAATTTTCTTTATTCTTTTCAGTCGAACGGAATATTCGGTATATTCAATATTATATATACTTAGTTAGTTACATATATATCCATCTACATTTTGGTATATATGTTTTTTATAATGCCCTAACAACATTATGTATTCTCTGGGCACTTTAAGAGGTGATATATTTATATATTTATCTATTACTTTGTGAACTATCTTTCATCTTTTTTAAATTAAGATGGA
>NC_057707.1:985331-985435 GCF_014466175.1 Vespula pensylvanica | reverse complement strand
TGTAAATTGAAAAAGAAAATTGAAAGATAAGTAAGTGAAAAAAGAAATTGAAATTCTAGAAGAAAAGAAGCGAACGAGTGTGTATTAAGAAAGTGAATCAGTTG
>NC_057707.1:984937-985104 GCF_014466175.1 Vespula pensylvanica | reverse complement strand
AAAAGCTAATCGGAAAAACTTGGAGTAATTTATTTTTAACCTCGGCAATATCGTCTCCACACTCTAACAAAACTCTAAGAAAGAAAAGATGATTAGTATATAAATCGTAGTATCTGAACATTGGCTGCATAGTTGGATTCGATATTCTGATTCGCCGATATTTCTCT
>NC_057707.1:982641-984837 GCF_014466175.1 Vespula pensylvanica | reverse complement strand
ATATCGACTCCAATTATGCAGTCATTGTTCAGATACTACGATTTATATACTAATTATCTTTTCTTTCTTAGAGTTTTGTTAGAGTGTGGACACGATATTGCCGAGGTTAAAAATAAATTACTCCAAGTTTTTCCGATTAGCTTTTAATTTTTTTCTTTTTTTTTTCGATGAATTTTGTCTTCATTTTCGGAAGAAGTAAATATTTATGAAAAATGTAATTTCTAATGATGCATCCTAAGCAAATATATGAAAATATGAATTCGATATCAACCGATTCACTTTCCTAATACACACTAGATCGCTTCTTATCTTCTTTAATTTAAATTTCTTTTTTCACTTCCTTATCTTTCAATTTTCTTTTTCAACTTACATCTATATTTGTCCTTCTAAATTTTTAAAATGGCACAGATGATTCACGAAATGATAGATAAATATATAAATAAATAAGTTCGTTGTGGGCCTTCATTATGTATAACATAAGTAAGGCATTGTAAAACAGAATGTAATGAACTTAGTACTAAGTATATCAACTGTATAAAATTATCCTATTGCAATAGGATATTTGTATGTATCTACCTATTAGTTTATATTAGTGACGTTCTGTCACGCCCTAAAAGTTCTAATTATAAATGGAAGCAGAATTGTATTCGCTAATACTTAGTAAGTTCGTTACATTCTGTTTAAAATTAATTTCCATATTTTCTCTTTTATCTACTACGTTACTGAATGGAATTTTCTTTATTCTTTTCAGTCGAAAGGCGAATTCGTCATATCCATTATTATATATATGTATCGACATTTATTTACATATATGTGCACCTCTGTATTTATATTTTTTATAATGCCTTACTTACATTATACATTTTAAGGGACAACTATGAACTCATTTATTTATATATTTCTGTACTATCTCGTGAATTATCTGTGCCATTTTTAAAATTTAGAAGGATAAATATAGATGTAAGTTGAAAAAGGAAATTGAAAGATAAGAAAGTGAAAAAACAAATTTAAATTAAAGAAGATAAGAAGCGAACGAGTGTGTATTAGGAAAGTGAATCGGTTGATATCGAATTCATATTTTCATATATTTGGTTAGGAAGCATCATTAGAAATTCAATTTTTGATAAATATTTATTACTAGGATACGATGTTGCCTCGATTAGAAATAAATTGCTCCAAGTTTTGTCGATTAGCTTTTAATTTTTTTCTTTTCTTTTCTCGTTGAATTTTGTCTTCATATCGAAGAAGTAAATATTTATCAAAGATCGAATTTCTAATGTTCCATCCTAAACAAGTGTATGAAAATATGAATTCGATATCAACCGATTCACTTTCCTAATACACACTCGTTCGCTTCTTATCTTCTTTAATATAAATTTCTTTCTTCACTTTCTTATCTTTCAATTTCCTTTTGCAACTTACATCTATATTTATCCTTCTAAATTTTTAAAATGGCACAGATAATTCACGAGATAGTAGAGAAATATATAAATAAATGAGTTCATAATTGTCCCTTAAAATGTATAATGTAAGTAAGGCATTATAAAAAATATAAATACAGAGGTGCACATATATGTAAATAAATGTCGATACATATATATAATAATGGATATGACGAATTCGCCTTTCGACTGAAAAGAATAAAGAAAGTTCCATTCAGAAACGTAGTAGATAAAAGAGAAAATATGTAAATTAATTTTAAACAAAATGTAAGGAACTTACTAAGTATTAGCGATTACAATTCTGCTTCCATTTATAATTAGAACTTTTAGAACTGTTTGTAAGAAAGCAGATAGTACTTAATGAGGCATTACGATTCATAGATTGAAACACACTTTTATAACAAACCGATAATTAGAAAAACATGGAATCATGTATCTCTATTGTAATTGGTTAACTGACCGGCGAACGAGCGATACAACTGGTTTCAGAGAAGCAACTCAACTAGTATGTTTAACTCGTCAATCAATAGTATCATCAAAATTGCAAATACGGAATAATATCACGAAATATCCAACACATGTGCAACAGTTGGCTCCATAAACGATTGGTTCGTATAAATGTCTAAAAAG
Organism: Vespula pensylvanica; assembly: GCF_014466175.1. Taxonomy (NCBI): domain Eukaryota; kingdom Metazoa; phylum Arthropoda; class Insecta; order Hymenoptera; family Vespidae; genus Vespula; species Vespula pensylvanica. Next base: position 982,765 of record NC_057707.1, on the reverse strand, counting down.
AAATATCCTAATGGCGATAACCCTAATTACGCTTTCTCCTCGCTTTAATTTTATATTTTAATTCAAAATTATGCAACAAGTAAAATATCAATCACTGGTAAAATATAGTATCTAATAATAATAA
>NC_057707.1:982167-982541 GCF_014466175.1 Vespula pensylvanica | reverse complement strand
GGAGATGAATAAAAATATATGAATAAAAATTTCAATGTTTTTTCAAAGAATTTTACGTTACATAATATTCGTCATTTAATGTGTCATATCGTAAAAGCAGCGGAGGAAGCTGATGCTGCTGACGAATTTATTACAAATCTTTCAAATGATATGAAGCTGGTGAGAGAGGAACTTTATTATCTGGTGTATGAAAACAACATGTTGCTATTGCTAGAACATTACTTATAGCAACCATCTACTTCAATATTGAATTTTAATAAACGAGGTACGAAAAGATAAGATATAATTAACTGGTCACGTATCTTATTCAGTTTTTTATATTAATTTCATCTTTTATAATATAGTGCATTGGATCATGAAAGCAGAAGAGTGGT
>NC_057707.1:981691-981799 GCF_014466175.1 Vespula pensylvanica | reverse complement strand
ATAATTTAACATACAGGGACGATCGAAAGGTTCACCGTTTTTGGAAGTAATAACTTTAGCAGGGGAATACTTTTAAATTATACGCGAAATAGAAAGTCCACGTTCTGG
>NC_057707.1:979230-981681 GCF_014466175.1 Vespula pensylvanica | reverse complement strand
TATTCCATCGATTTAAATGAAGTAATCGTTCGATACAATTAAAAAAGGAGGAATGCTGAATTCCATATTTCAAATTGTTTATCATAGTATTCACTACGTGTACATAAAAAATATTCGTAATATTCAATTATCGATATTGAAATTTGGATGAAATAATTTGGTAGGTAACACCAATTGCCTATTTAGTATCTTTTAAAAGGAATTTCATGATAATGGATGTGCCTAATACGTTCTCCCGTACTTATCGTCACGGACCTTTCGTTATTATCTCTCTTCATCTACGTGTGCTCTTATGCGCGCCTGTCTGCCCCAGGTAGGGTGGCTGGGATGGAGTGTGCTCCTTTCTTATTGTAATAATAACGAAATCATTTGTTTACCTGTCATAGACCAAGCAGACCATTGGAGACAAGTCTGTACAATTGCCAATGTAGATTCATCGTTGGGTACATCCTTACTTTTGCGGAACAATAGATTCTTTTCTTAGGAACCAATTGATTTGGAACATAATATACGAAATATTAGATAACTAGGAGTATAATGGGTTTATTGTTTTGCATTCTCCAATGGGGTCTAACTTTCTAGGAAAATGTACCCATTCAAACGAATCAAAATCAAATCAGTCATGGTACATCGATCTACAAAAGACCCAATCAGGGTAGTAAATGATACAGCCAAATAGATAATTCCATTATACCACTAATCCTATTATCGAATTGTCTGCTTGGTTTAATGAGAGGAAAAGTAATGAAAAAGTACCTTTCTTGTTTTCCAAATAACAGAGGAAATGTACGCGGACACGTGCTCTTATCCCTCTACTTGAAATGGCGTACGTAAGCGCGCACGTGCATGGAGAGAGATAATAATAAATCGTTTAATATGATGGTGCTTGATGATAGTTACGAGACGATTACGTCAGTGCAGATCGTTAAGTTCCGATCAAAACCCGTTAACAAGGGAATTTGGAGACAAGGAGGATCATATATTTTTGCAAAAAAAATCACAATTTTGTCATTACGAATTTTGTCTCCTACGATGTCTATGATAAATGTTGAATGAATTCTCTTTCCATATTATCATCCCTCGCATTATATATGAGATCTCTCCGTTTATTTGCTGGATGTCATCACTATCACTTCTCTCGTTTTCTTCCCTATTAATATTCATTTTTTCTAATCGTATAAATGTCTACTTGGAATTCCTCTTCGGTATTACTTATGATACGAAACTCACTCGTGTTTGGAAATTTTGACATTCTCTTAATGAAAAAGAAATACGTAAGTAAACGGATCGGTAGTCTCAAATTGTATATTACGAAATCACGAAAGGATATAAACCAAAAGAATATTACTTTTCTGATGTTTTGACCAGTTATCTATCTATTCCACTAGAAGTTTCAATACGAAGTGAGTTCAGCTCCGAAAATCTTTCCTCAGTTTTATGATTGCTTGTTTACTCCACCAAATATCACTACATCGTACGAGGCGTATTCGCGTGCCATTGCAGATAAGTCCTTATCAGTCTCTTTAAGTGGTTTAGAGAAGCCCTCAGACCGTTGTGAACGTACCTCTTTTTCGTAAAACCGACTGATATTCTTTTCATATATCCTGGTAATTTGACCATTTCTCGATTAACTAATTGTGTGCTTCTCTTGGAGGGAAAATACGTGAAAGGTAAGAAGGTAATATTAGCAAGCAATGAAATATGACAAAAGATTTTCTCCGAATGCATGTTTTTTATTATTGTATAATAACAGAAATGAATTCTTCGATAATTTGAGCAATATGCATTTGTTTAGAAAAAAAGATCGTAATATTTGGAGAAAATGTTTTCAAGTAATATGGAAGTAGATATAAATTTCGACGAAAAGATTTTCTTACGACAGAACTGTTTACGATAAGAATTACGTAGTATTTACATGGTACGAAAATTGTGATATCATTGGTAACTAATATCATTAGAATACTATTTTTAAATATAAGTTGGACTTACGAAAGAAGTAACACTGCGAATTTCGTATATGAATGTCCGATTAATTTCATAGGAATTAGTCTTGATAATTACAATAATTATTATTATAATAATTGATTATATTGTAAGTAATTACAATTTTATGTGATTATTTCAATTAAAAAAGAGACGAATTATTATTAGATTCTATTATAAGATATATATAAGATTCTCATTAGGAGATTCCAAGATACATGAGATAATTTCGCTTGAACATAGAGTATATATAATTACATAATTATAGGAGAGGGGAAATTTTTTATCCCCATGCGTTTTAGTTAGAGAATTAGAATCTAGAAAGCTTGGTCTCACGGGACGACGTGAGGATTAACTTCGCCAGGGGAAGTCATTCCTTCTGTGATTTTCGACCCAGTAATATGCAAATGTGTGTCATACGCGAAATAATCCCTAGTTGTCGTACGTGCCAAAAAACAGCTTTACAAG
>NC_057707.1:976082-979130 GCF_014466175.1 Vespula pensylvanica | reverse complement strand
TTTCGTCACATTTATGGTTTCCTAATATTACCTTCTTCTCTTTCCCGTATTTCCGCGCCAAGAGAACCACTCAGTTAGTTAATCAAGGAATGGTCGAATTACCAAGTTATATGAAAAGAATATTAGTCGGTTTTATGGTAAAGTCTCTAAAATAGGTCAAAATTCATAGACTGGTTAAGACTTAACAAAGTCATTCGTTCATTTCAATTGTATAATTACCAAAAATAAATCAGATAATGCCTTTTAAATGCTACAGCAACTTTTCCTAAACGCAACAAAATAATAATTAAAATGATATAAATCTTTAAATCATCATAATTAATAAATCAAGAAAATCAATTTCAATTCCAAAATATAGAAATGAAATTTTACAATAAATGTTATACTAATGACTACTGCTAAATTTAAAGAATATTGATGGAATAAACGAATGACTAGTGTAAATGATGAAATTGTTTTCTTCGTTTGAATTATTTGTAAAGGTATTCTTTGGGATATATGAGATATACGGCTAGGGATTATTTCTCGTATTGCACTCACTTACATATTACTGGTTCGAAAATCATTGAAGGAATGATTTCGCTTCGCGAAATTAATCGAATCCTCCCATTAGAGGACCAAGTTTCCTAGATTTTAGATCTCTAGCTAGAACTAATTTCTAGCAGCTAGAAATACTTTCTATACCACTAAACAGCTAGAAATAATTTCTTCTATTTATATAGTTATATTTTTATTTCCTCTATGTATAAGAGAAATTATCTCATAAATCTAGAAATCTTTTAATGAAATTAGCAATTATTCATCTCCTTATTAATTGGAATAATCGTAAATCTGTAATTATTTTAGTATAATTACTTATTATTAATAATTATTGTATTTATCAACACTAATTGCGATGAAATTAATCGTAATTTCATACACGAAATTCGTAATGTTACTTCTTTCGTAAGTCCAACTTATACTTAAAAATAGTGTTCTAATGTTATTAGATATTAATGATATTACAATTTTCATATTATGAAAATTCTTATTGTAAAATCTTCTGCCGTATGCGGAGAAAATCATTCCTTATATTTCTCTGTTTACTGATATTATAATTTTAGGAAATAGTATCTAATATTATTAGATACTAATGATATGACTATCAATTTTCCTACCATGTAAATACTATACAATTCTTATCACGTAAAATCTTCCGTCGTAAAAAAATTTTTTCGTCGGAATTTATATTTGCTATCATATTGCTTGAAAAAATTTTCTCCAAATATTACATTCCTCTCTTCTAAAGAAATGCATATTGCTTAAGTTATCAAAGAATTCATTTTCGTTATTGCACAATGATAAAGAACGTATTCGGAGAAAATCTTTCGTTACATTCATGGTTTCCTAATACTACCTCCTTCTCTTTCCCGTATTTCCCCTCCGAGAGGACACTTAAGTTAGTGAATCAAGAAATGGTTAAATTACCAAGTTATATGAAAAGAATATCAATCAGTTTTACGGAAAAGAAGTACATTCACAACTGTCTAAGGGCTTCTTTAAACCGCTTAAATAAAGTGATAAGGACTTGTCTGCAGTGGTACTGCAGTACGCCTCGTACGATGCAGGGATATTTGATGGAGTAAACAAGAAATCATAAAACTGAGGAGATATTTTGGAAGCTGAACTCACTTCTAGTGAAACAGAAACTTCTAGTGAAATAGATAGTCCCCTAGACTAAAGAGCCAGAAAATCAGAAAAGTAATATTCTTTTGGGATATATCGTTTTGTGATTTCGTAATATACAATTTGAGATTACCAGCGCTTTCAATTACTTATTTCTTATTCATTAAGAGAATGGCAAAATATCCAAACACTAGTGAGTTTCGTGTCAAAAGTAATACCGAAGAGGAATTTCAGATAGACAATTATACAGATACGTTGGAAAAAATAAATATTAGTGGGTGGGAATGAGTGAGCGTGTCTGCGTACATCTCCTATCATGTTTTGAAAACTAGAAGGTATTTTTTCATTAGTTTTTCCTCTCATCAAACCAGGCAAACAATTCGATAATACGATTAGCGGTATAATTCAATTATCTATATAGCTATATCATATAATTACCTGGTTAAGTTTTTTGCAGATCCATCTACCACGACTGATTTGATTCTTCTGCATGAACAGTTATATCTTCAGTTATCTAATATTTCGTATATTATGTTCCAAATCAATTGGTTCTTAAGAAAATAATCCATTGCTCTGCAAAATAAGTAACCGGGTTTTCAAACGATGAATCTTAATAGGCAATTGAACTATAGAGCCAATCTCCAATTATTTGCTTGGTCTGATGATAAGAAATTAAATGAAAACATATTTTCCTTATCAAGATAAAACATGAGTTATTCACATACGCCCACACAGTGTACACGGGCACTTAATCCCGGCCACTCGACCTGACGCAGATATGCGCGCACGAGAGCACACGCCGAGAGAGAGGGATAATAACAAAAAGTTTTAATCGAAAGTACTTGACGATAAGTGCGGGAAAACATGTTAATAACAGATAATTCGCGCTACACACCGAACTATTTCCTCCAAATTTCAATATTTATGTAAATCGCTTAATTAATTATTACGAATATTTTTTAAGTACATGTGAATATTATGACCAACAATGTGAAATATAGAATTCAGCATGTCTCCTTTTCTAATTATATAGAACGGTCACCTAATTTAAATTGATGGAATAACGGTGACGTGAACGTGGATTTTCCATTTCTCGTATAATTTAAAAGTATTCCCCTGCTAACATTATTACTTCCACAAATGGTGAATCTTTTCATCAACCCTCCATGTTAATTTGTTTTAAATGATGTATCTCCCTCAGTTTCATTTCAATTCCCCTTTGACTCTTGCCCCGCGACGAACTTCTTACGCCCCTTCTACAAATCCTTCTGAGCAGAATGGCATATGGCTCCAGCTAACGCCGCTCACGTTTGGTTCTTTTGAAACAGCTAAATCCCTCCCATTTCCTCGTACCGCCGTTTCAAGCTTTATAAATTAGTACCA
>NC_057707.1:974651-975982 GCF_014466175.1 Vespula pensylvanica | reverse complement strand
CCTAGAAGCATTGGAAAAGTTTCGGAGAACGTTGATAATCTTAGATAAATATCACCGATCGATAATGTGTAATTGAATGTGTGCTCTCTATGCATGAGATATATGGATATGTTTTGTTTCTTCACTTTTCAAAATTCGCGCTATAATGTAATGCATCACGTCCCTGTCGATGTATTGTAACAAAGAACTGAAAATTTCAAAAGAAGATCAGATACTTCTCATGTTGATCACTTCGGCGAATCTACTATTTTTATTATGAAAAGAAGAAAACGGAAAAAAATATTGTTGCATAAATAACATTTTTGGCTGACGTTTGACAGATGGAAATTAAAAATGTGGGTTTTAACGTTCCCAAGATCTTTTAATTATGAAAAAATGATAACAAAATAATTAATTCCTTTTCATTTAATATTAATTCTTGGTAGTGCGCTACGAATTAATCGAAACAAAAGCGTGTCTTACAATACACAGTTATGCAACGTGCTTTATTTCATATAGTAGTTAACAGTAAAGGGCAACAGTAACTCGAATTAAAAGGGATTGGTGGACAAATCCGTTTCCCCCCAATCATTTCCTTTGGGCTCTTTCGATTGCGAAATAGGAAGCTTTGATGGAATTGCATAAAGGGCATTCAAATGAACTTCGCGAAAAGAAAAGTAAATATAACGAATGATTATCTCTGAATCGATATTCTTTGGCACTATGTAATAAAGAAAGAGAGAGTCTTCTTAATTTAAATAAACAGAGAGAATAAAAGGTAATATTACGAAACAAATTTGCAAGGAATCTTTTTTGCTCGAAATTAATACTTACTAATAAATATTTTCAATGACAAAAACAAAAAATATTGAAAGCCAATTATAAAAATTCCGTACTTAATCTCTAATTGTATATTGTAAAGAAACAATGGGTGAAAAAAAAAGAAAAGATCAGAAACAAAAAAAGGTAATTAATTAGTCCAGTCAATATAGAACCATTCGGAAATTTACTTTCTCACGACCCATGACATATCCCCTCTTTCTATCATGTAATATGTGGTATTGATTGATCGGCTTATAATGTAATAACCCCTTCCACCGTGCCACGCCTCGGAAATTTGCTGGGTCTTTGGACGTGATGATTTGGGGAAGAATCTCGCCTGCAAATGTCATCCTTTCGATAATTTTTAATTTTTAACGAGTAATGTGCAAGTAAGTGCTAAATAATCGCGTCTATACTTCATACGCCCCAAATAAAATATACAAGCAATCCAAACGGTACAATTTTTTCATTCTCACTAGTCTTTTGTTCCTTACCCATATATCGTAAATTTATCGGTAATCGTTAGTATG
>NC_057707.1:974407-974641 GCF_014466175.1 Vespula pensylvanica | reverse complement strand
TAAAATTTCAATAGAATATTACGGAAAAGAAACTCATTTTCGTGATCAATGCCATCCTAAGTATTATTTTGTTGCTTCTCGTAGAAGATATTTTATATCGCTTAAAAGGGCGTAACCCGATTTATCTTTGATGACTGCACAATTTAAATGAACAATTGAGAGTCTATCATGACTCTTAATTAAACTACGAATTGTAAACTGTTCCAGAGATACAGAAGATGAAACGGAGGCGAA
>NC_057707.1:972623-974307 GCF_014466175.1 Vespula pensylvanica | reverse complement strand
GGTGAAAAAATTTAATTTGATAATTGAATTTATTGAATTCTTTAAATATGAGTAGAATACTGATTCTGACTCTTGTTAACTCCCATACAGGTTCTTGGAAACACAAGAAGATGGAACTATATTTAACCACACCCTCAGATACGATAATGGTCTATACCGTCTATATCATTTTAAGCAACACTCTCGATAAGATGAAGCCTATTTTAATTTTTTTTATCTCCATTTATCAATTTCAATTCATAGTTCAGGGAATTGCTTTTATACAGCCAGTCCTGTAAGACGTAATTATTAATAGAGAGAGATAAACAAGAGGCGGAAAAACAATTTTCATTTAGAACTTTGTAAGTTCATTACATATTGTTTAAAGTCAGCTTGGCGATAAAATTATATAAATTTCTCTTTATATTTGCTACGTCCATGAATGAAATTTTGATTATTCTTGCCAGACGGCAGACAGTCTCTACTGCCGCACACACACACAAATATGTATGTATGTATACACACACACACATACCAATTCGTTTAAACATTTCGAAGATAGTAACGCGCGAGGAACATGAAATAACTTTAATCGAAAATTTCAACAATTTCTACTTTTAATCTCAGAGTTGTTGGATTTAACGTTGCGTCGTAACGTGTAATGTCAATAAAAACGAACCCTAGAATGAATCTGAAGGTTGCCTTCACTTTCCACTGGTGAAAACTTCCAACTTAATACTTTCGGTAACTTCTTTCGGTAAATAATGAAAGAAATAGATGTACGAGAAGTTAAATAAACCGCTGTTTTAACAATAGTACATTCCGTTAAACGCTCCGCGGTATACCTACGAAGCAACAACTATTTTTAATTTACTTTCCGATAGACTTAAATTTTGAAATGGCGGTCGTTCGCTCTCTGTAAAGTCGTAAAATGATTGATTTGGACAGTTGCCGGATCAGTCTTCTTTTCTTCTCCGACGAGTAAACATCGGTGGTCTGTCGTTGCCGCATGCAAAGAATGAAGAAAATTACGTTCACATACGTGTATATAAGAAAAAATATTATCTAAGGTAATCGTAAAAAAAAATAATTTAACAAAAAAGGAGACTGTTCAATCTTAACATTTCAAGGTCTTTTTATATTATCGCAAACATTTTACTAAGTATCCTTAATAATACACCGACTTATGCATCATTAGGATCAGAAGTCTTACAGATCAGAAGTTTATGCAACATGATATGGGATGCCAATCTGTATGGTCATTTTCTCCAAAACAATAAGAATATAATACCATCAAGTCGGAAATTTAAAACGGAATTTTCACAAAATTTATAAGGATAATTATTACTCGCCGCTAATCGAGGAAATGAAAAATTATTTACAGCCAGTGCCATTATAAATACATGAATAAATACTCGTGGTAGGCATTGATACTCCTCTTAAATGGTTCCTTGAATTATGCGGTCCACTCTTCTTGACGGGTATATAAGGAATATTGACTTCTCGCAAAGTGTGTGATAACACCGCATGGAAAACTATATCCTGGAAATAGAAGGAATTATCGGTATAATACTTTATACCATTGCACTGTGTTTGTGCGTAGTAAATAAAAGAGAAAATAAATGAGTTGATTTTAAACAGAATATAATGGTACTACTAGTGAAAACAGTTCTATCTCCCTCCGTTAAAAATTATGACCTGCAGG
>NC_057707.1:971061-972523 GCF_014466175.1 Vespula pensylvanica | reverse complement strand
TATATATATATATATATATATATATATCTTACTATATACTAAAATTTAATCATGTTTACATACATACTTATTCATATAATTGTCTACATGTTGATGAATTATTTATTTCGATGTATGCAACTCTAAATATATAAGTAAAATTAAAATCAAAAAGAAAAGGAAACGATAAATTAAAATCAAAGAAAAAACCAAACAAATATGTATTGAGAATTCAATTAAGAAATGAAATTTTTTCTTATTTAACTTTTTTCCGAGCGTGATTAATAAATTTTTGAGGAAATTTCTGAAAAGTTAAGAGAAAAGTAAATATAAATCAAAAATCGAGTTTACATCTAACACACGCATACAGAAATATGAAATTGTAACCATTTGATACACTTTCTGAATATATATTTGTTTGCTTTTTTTTAAAGGCTATTTTGTAACGATTATTTTTCTTTTAATTTCAATTACTTTTTGGATTTTAATTCATGCTTTATTTTCCTTTTTAACCCCTTGCACTCGGCTGTTCTCTCGGAAAGTTCATCAGAAAAATAAGGAAATCTCATAGATAATGATAGCAATGAAAATGGTGTACAAGAATTGCTAGAAAACTCGTCATAAATATCGTAGAAAGTTATATAGAATAAAATATCGATTCTATTGAATAAATTTGTCAATAAATTCATATAAATCAAATACTACTATAACATCTTCTGGTACCAAAGTGAAAGTATATAATATATTACACTATGTACCACATTTGTGCGACGTAATGCCGCCGCGTTGTTGCTAGCTAACGTCCGAGAGAACGCCGAGTACAAAGGGAAAATACGGAAGAAAAGCAAAATATGAATCATTCGATGCTTTTTATCTCTCTACGGAAAGAATGAAGAATTTGTATCATATTTCTTGGTAATTTGATAAATTGAATATTATTATTTTTATAATAATCTTTATAGTAACTTGATGTCTTCTTAGAAATAATATATAATCGAATTATTTCCATGATCGTGATACTTAAACGATAGTATATTCGCTTAAATATTACGAAGGTCGTAACGCGTGAGGAACATAAAATAATTTTAACTTAAAATTTCAATAACATATAATTTTGATCTCCGGATGGTTGCATCTGAATTGCGTCGCTGCGTGTAATGTTAATAAAAACGAACCTTTGAATGACTTTAACGTTTGCCTTTACTTTCTAAAGATGAAAGCTTCAAACTAAATACTTTTGACAATTTTAAATTCATTTAAAGGATATAGATGTACGAGAAGTTAAATAAATTACTCTTTAAGCAATGGTAAATTCCATTAAACAGTACACGCCGCGGAACACCGACGGGATATCAAATAATTTTAATTTATTTTCTATTAGGCTTAAATTTTCAAATGGCGGTCATTGGTAACGTGTAAAGTAAACAAACGATTGATTTGGATGATTACCGGATCAGTCATCTTTTCTACTCCGACGAGTAAA
>NC_057707.1:968405-970961 GCF_014466175.1 Vespula pensylvanica | reverse complement strand
CTCTCTCTCTCTCTCTCTCTCTCTCTCTCTCTCTCTCTCTCTCTTTCTCCCTGCGTGTTCTCTGGTGCGCACATGCTGCGCCGGGTCGAGTGGCCGGGATTAAGTGCCCGTGTGTCCCGTGTGGGTGTATGTGAATAACTCCTGTCTTAACTTGATAAGGAAAATATGTTTTCATTTAATTTCTTATCATCAGACCAAGCAGATAATTGGAGATTAGCTCTGTAGTTCAATTGCCTATTAAGATTCATCGTTTGAAAACCCGGTTTCTTATTTTGCAGAGCAATGGACTATTTTCTTAGGAACCAATTGATTTGGAACATAATATACGAAATATTAGATAACTGGAGATATAACTGTTCCTACAGAAGAATCCAATCAGTCGTGGTAGATGGATCTGCAAAAAATTTAACCAGGTAATTATATGATACAGCTATATAGATGATTGAATTATACCGCTAATCGTATTATCGAATTGTCTGCCTGGTTTGATGAGAGGAAGAACTAATGAAAAAATACCTTCTTGTTTTCAAAACATGAGAGGAGATGTACGCAGACACGCTCACTCATTCCCACCCACTTGAACTCGCGTACGTAAGCGCGCACGTTCGAGAGTGGTATTAATAAATCGTTTAATATGATGGTGCTGGACGGTAAGTACGAGAGAAGGTATTGCGTATGTGCAGATCGTTAAATCCTAATCAATACCCGTTGACAGGGGAATTTGTAGACATGAGGTATCATATATTTGCAAAAAAATCAAATTTTTGACCATTATAACTTTCTACGATCTCTATGATCTATTTATGACCTATATTATGGTCTCTACAAACAATTCTCTTTCCACATTATCATCCCTCGCATTATTTATGAGATCTCTCCGTTTTTTTGTTGGTTGTCATCACTATCACTCTTTTCGTTTTCAGTTCAGCTTCCAAAATATCTCCTCAGTTTTATGATTACTTGTTTACTGCATCTAATATTACTGCATCGTACGAGGCGTACTCTGCAGACAAGTCCTTATCACTTTATTTAAGCGGTTTAAAGAAGCCCTTAGACGGTTGTGCATGCACTTCTTTTCTGTAAGACCCATTGATATTCCTTTCACATAACTTGGTAATTTGACCATTTCTTGATTAACTATCCGAGTGGCTCTCTCGGAGGGGAAACACGGGAAAGAGAAGAAGGTAATATTGGGAAACCATAAATGTGACGAAAGATTTTCTCCGAATACATTTTTTATTGTTGTGCAGTATTGAAAATACCAACCTCGATAACATGAGCAATATGCATTTGTTTACATGAAAGGAAGGTAATATTTGCAGAAAATTTTTTCAAGCAATATGATAGTAGATATAAATTCCGACGAAAAAGTTTTTTTACGACGGAACATTTTACAATAAGAATTGCATAGTATTTAAATAGTAGGAAAATTGATAGAGATATCATTAGTATCTAATAATATTAGAATCAACATTTCTTCTGTTTTTAATTATATTGAATGATTATTTAAATTGACTGAGTGACCTAAACGTGGACTTCATGTTTCATGTATAGTTTAAATCTATTTCGATTTTAAAGTATTTCACATATATTTTTAAGTATTTAACACTATTACATCGAGAAACGGTGAATGTTTTAATCGTCGTAGCAGCTTTAATTTTGTTGCAATATAAACCTCCCTCCGTTCCATTTCGATTCCCCTTTGAACAAGGTCCCGCTTGCAACATCGGACGGCCCTTCGACAATTCTTTCCGAGCATAATCGATTGTATCCCCTAGCTAAAACCCACTTCGATCCTTTGAGAAGGGGATATTCCGTCTCTTCCCATCACCATTCGAATGAAAGATTCGAAAACAGCGCTATATTAATCTCGTCAATGTTCGTAGTCACTGCCTCTATAAATTTTTCCTTTTTCTTTCTGCTTTATTTTAGTCACATAATGAACAGCATACGGATCTTTACTGATACGTTGAAGACAGGGACGATTTTTCGAAACGAAATATTTGGACTTTAAATCTAACACGTTGCTTTATAGCATCTTCAGGAAGCATTAAGAAGTTTCCAGAGACGTGATAATCTTAGAATGTACGATGCTGTGTTATTAGAAAAAGAAATAAGTAAACGGGTGTATCTCGACATCACGAAACAGTGTACACCAAAAGAATATTACACTTCTGATTTTCTGACTTATTACTTCTGGGATCTTTCTAAAATTGTAATATCACTAAACAAAGAAATATGACGAGCGATTTTCTCCGCATACGACAGAAGATTTTACAATAAGAATCTTCATAATACGAAAATTGTAATATCATTAATATCTAATGACATTAGAAAACTATTTTTGAGTGTAAGTTGAACTTACGAAAGAAGTAACATTACGAATTTCGTGTATGAATTTTAATTTCAAAACCGACTAATATTCTTTTCATATTACTTGGTAATTGGACCATCTCTTGATTAACTAACTGAGTGGTTCTCTCGGCGGGGAAATACGGGAAGGAGAAGAAGGTAATATTAGGAAACCATAAATGTGACGAAAGATTTTCTCCGAAT
>NC_057707.1:968097-968305 GCF_014466175.1 Vespula pensylvanica | reverse complement strand
TATTGCTCAAGATATCGAAGAATTAATTTTCGTTATTGTACAATAATAAAAAACAACTATGTGGAGAAAATCTTTCGTCATATTTCTTTATTTCCCGATATCATCTCCTTAGACAGAATCATGAACTAATAAGTCAGAAATATAGAAAAGTAATATTTTTTTTGTGCATATCTTTCGTGGTGTCGTAATATACAATTTAAGCCTTCCA
>NC_057707.1:967960-968087 GCF_014466175.1 Vespula pensylvanica | reverse complement strand
TTACGTATTTCTTTTTCATTAAGAGAATGGCAAAATTTACAAGGACGAGTAAGTTTCGTCTCATAAGTAATACCGAAGAGGAATTCCAGATAGACATTTATACGGGTACGTTAGAAAAAAAAAAAAA
>NC_057707.1:966983-967933 GCF_014466175.1 Vespula pensylvanica | reverse complement strand
AGTGATAGTAATGACATCCAGCAAAAAAAGAGATTTCATATATAATGCGAGGGATGATAATGTGAGAAGAATCTTCATTCAACATTTATCATAGAAAACGTAGAAAATTCTGATGGACTTAATTTTAATTTTTTTGCATAAATATACGATCCTCCATGTCTACAAAATCATATAAACCGAATCTCATTGTAACGCATTAGTTGGTTTCAAAGTTATGATTTATAATACGATGTGAATCGTAGGACCATGTTTGCGCAATAAATTACCATCGGTGCCCTTATAGCTAACGTTCGAGCGGGTGCCGAGCAGACGTTTTGCGCTCCTTAATTGCTTTCACAAACAGAAAGGTCAAAGATGAAATTAAGAGGAATTAATTAAGAGAAAAGGAACTTCTCTAACAAGCTCTTTTAATTCGACATCTTACCTTTCTTTCTTTTTCTTCTTCTTTTCTTTTTCTCTTTATAGTTTACAATTTGTACTTAACTGAAGGAGGTTGACGATTGACAATTAACTTTTTTCTTATTTGTATGCTTAAAAATGACAATCAATACGAATTAATTTTTCCTTTCTCTTTATCTCTTGAAACTATCATTCCTTTTCCTTTATTACGCAATAATAAAGAATATGGTTTCAGAAAAATTCTTGTCATTTTTACTGCTTTTTTTTTTTCGTTATATCGTCCTTTTCTCTTATTCGTATTTCGTTTTAATACGCGTCTGGGTTGCGAGTCAATCAATAATTCCTATTGCGCTGTCGAACGGACCGTAAAGACTGCAGTGTAAATCGATTGGAAATAAATGAATTTCACGACTAATCCCTTTTAAATCGACATATTATTAGTATTTTTAACTACCATATGAAATAATCCATGTTGCACGAATACATATTGAGATAATCGCTTTTGCTTCATGTTTATTGATCGCTCTCTAGTAAGGATTAATATTTAATGA
>NC_057707.1:966496-966883 GCF_014466175.1 Vespula pensylvanica | reverse complement strand
TTTGCTTCATGTTTATTGATCGCTCTCTAGTAAGGATTAATATTTAATGAAAAGCAATTAATTATATTATTGATATTCTCTCATAATAATTATATCTTGTGCACGTTAATACACACATTTCTGATTCCCTTCAGAAAAACTGCGGCTAGAAATGTTATTCGTGCAAAAAATACTTTTTTTCCAATTTCTTTATGTCTTAATAAATATTATATGACAGACAAATTGATCAGTATGAGAAGTAACTAACTGTATTTTAACATATTCAATTTTGTGTTACAGTTCATAGGCGGTAATGACACTTTAAATTAATACAGATAGAATTTAAAAAAAAGGAAAAAAGAAATGTACGTATAGACATATCTCATGCATGGAAAGTATACATCGAAT
>NC_057707.1:966049-966486 GCF_014466175.1 Vespula pensylvanica | reverse complement strand
AGGTCGAAAATATTGTACTATCTAACTTTATCAACATCTTCCGAAACTTTTTAGTACTTCCTAAAGAAACTACAAGAAGGAAAGATTCATATCCTGTACACTATGTGACTAAAATAAAGCAGGAAGAAGAAGAAAAAATTTATAGTGCCAATGACTATGAACATTGACGAGATTAATATGACGCTGTTATCGAATGGTTCATTCGAATGAAACATTTGAAGAGACGAAATATCCCGTTCTCAAAGGACCGAAGTGGCTTTTAGCTAGAGGATACAGTCGATTGTGCTCAGAAAGATTTTTCGAAAGGCTGTTCGACGTTGTAAGCAGGACTTAGTTCAACGAAGAATGGAAAAGAAATGGGGGGATGTTTATATTGCAAAAGAATTAAAGCTGCTGCGACGATTGAAACATTCACCGTTTTTTATATTCAGTCAATA
>NC_057707.1:965905-966033 GCF_014466175.1 Vespula pensylvanica | reverse complement strand
CATAATATTTAATATACGTTTTTCAGTGATATAGGAATTTTAACGAAATAATTTTCTAAGTAGAGTGAATTCCTTTGTTAACGGGTATTGAGCGGGATTTCACGATCTGCACGTACGTTATTCTCTCA
>NC_057707.1:965609-965819 GCF_014466175.1 Vespula pensylvanica | reverse complement strand
TATACTAGCGCGCTTATATGCGCCAGGTCAAGTGGGCGTACATGAGTGCCCGTGCCTGCGTACCTCTGCCTACAATTTTTCATTAGTTTTCCCTTCAACCATCCACACAGACAAATCGATAATACAATTAGCAATATTATTCAATTATCTATTTAGCTATAGCATTTAATTATCTGTTAAAGTCTCGTCCAGAGCGATGTACCACGACCG
>NC_057707.1:965430-965599 GCF_014466175.1 Vespula pensylvanica | reverse complement strand
TCCGTATAAACGAGTACATTTTTCGTGAATGATTGCAATAATTGTTCCTTGACACGTAGTAATTGTTTCGCACAATCAAGCCGACGGAGGAAATATAAAAATTTGCATAAAGTGGAATAAGAGGCAACGTATATGTGCTACATTCTTTGCTATGCAGTTGTCTTCAACT
>NC_057707.1:958236-965330 GCF_014466175.1 Vespula pensylvanica | reverse complement strand
AAATATTGAAATTTTTATTCATATATTATTATTCAACTGCTCACCTTCATCTAGCATCTTGCTTCCCATATCTAATATTCTTCATTACATTAGTTCAAAGATATATGGGTTCTTGATTTATATAAACTAATACAATACCTTAGGGATAGCTACAGTTAAGAGACATAATGTCCCTCTCATCAATAGCAATACTCCCGTCGCCATCATAAAATCTTTGTGAAAATTCAGTAACTGAAATAAAACCTACCTATGATACAGATTTTATCTCTCATATTATACTTTCGAATAAAAAATTTATATCTTGTTTCCAAAATATCTTACCATTTGATAAACACAGCATTGATTGATCGACCATTTAAATATAAGATTAAAGAGGAAAATATTTTTGTTTCGTTATCTGATGGTCCAACATTTATACTATTCATGTATAAAGTATCATCCGATTTAAGGAAGAACAGGAAGTGCAATGTCAATGTGTTTCACTTTGAATGTCGAATGTTCAATTGTCAAGTTGAGCGTAGTTAAGATTCTTGTATCTTCTCCAAAAGTAATTACAATTCAGATGACAGTCGATTCCGCTACTTTACAACAATTCAAGGCTATTGGAGCTGCCTTCGCCTTTGTTTTCTCTTCTGTATCTCTGGAAGAGTATACAATTCGTAGTTTAGTTATGTGTCATCACGGACGCTCAATTGTTCATTTAAATTGTTCAGTCATCAAGGGTAAATCGGCTTACGCCCTTTTAAGGGATATAAAATTTCTTCTACGAGAAGTAACAAGATAATACTTAGGATGGCATTGATCAAGAAAATCAGTTTCATTTTCGTAATATTCTATTGAAATTTTATAATAAGTTACATACTAACGATTACCGATAAATTTACGTTACATCGAGAAGGAACAAAAGACTATTGAAAATGAAGAACTTGTACCGTTTGGATTGCTTGTAAATTTCCTTTGGGACTGAATATTATCAAGTGTAGACGCGATCATTTAGCACTTACTTGTACATTACTCGTTCAAAAATTATTGAAAAGATGACCTTCGCAGGAGAGACTCTTCCCCAAATGGTCAGGTCAATTTCCGGGACAGGGCTAGGTGGAAGGGGTTATTAGATTCTAAGGAGATCAATCAATACCATGTATTACTCGATGGAAAGAGCGGAAATGTCATGGGTCGTGAGGAAGTAAATTTCCGACTTGTTTTCAATTAACTGGACAAATTATTTTCCTTTTTTTGTTTTCGTTCTTTTGTGTCTCTTTCAATCATTGTTTTTCTACAATATACAATTAGAAATTATCTAAAGAATTTTGACAGCCGCCTTTTAATATTTTTTCGGTTTTTATCGTTAAAACTATACATCATGCTCGAATCAAGTATTAATTTTGAGTAAGAAAAATTCCATGAAAATTTGTTATACGATATTTTCTTTTATTCTCTTTCTTTATTTATTCTGAGAACCTTCTCTCTTTCTTTATTACTCGGTACCAAAGAATATGGGTCAGATAAAATCATTCCGTATATTCATTTTTCTTTTTGCGTAATTCTTTTGAATGCGCTTTGCGCATTTCAATTGAAATATCCTATTTCGCTGTCGAAAGAGCCGAAAGCGAAATGATATGGGGGAAACGGATTTCCATCCGCCAATCCTTTTTAATTCGAGTTACTTTTGCTTTTTTCTGTTAACTATCATATGTAATAATCCACAGAGCATAACAGCATATTGTAACAAACGCTTTTGCTTCGATTAATTCATCGCGCCCTTATTAATAGGTTAATCAAGGTTAATTTAAATGAAAAGGACTTACTTTTATTGTTGAAATTTTCTCGTAATAAAATATCTTGTGTTTATTGTTATATACATTTTATTTGCCATCTGTCAAGCGACGGTCAAAAATTTTATATATGCAAACAATATTTTTTTCCCTTTCCTTTTTTTTCATAGTAAAAATGGTATAATCGCGCGAAGTGATCAACATGAGAAGTATCTGATCGTCTTTTGAAATTTTCAATTTTTTGTTAATACATCGACAAGGACGTGATGCTTTATGTTATAGCGCGACTTTTGGAAAGTGAAAAAAGAAAATACATATCCATATATCTCATGCATGGAGAGCACACATTCACGACTACCTTCTCGAGACTCAAATAGTACAGTTTCACTAAGCTACATTCGAACGGTGGTATGGAGCTAGAGAAAATATACCTTCAAAGGATCCAAACGTAAGCAGCTTCGGTAAGAGGATATATCCGATTGTGTTCGGAAAAGATGGTTGAAGGGACATCCGACGGTGCACGCGAATCGTGGATCAAAGTAGAATTTTTGCTCTAATGAAGGAACGTTCCTTCGTACATAAGAAGATTTCTTCGCGGAATCTTTATGGATTCCGTCTTTTTGAACCTTCAGAAGGATTAAATGCTGTCGGAAAGGTAAAATAAAGATCAATAATAACGTTGACAGTGTTCTTCGATATCGAAATATTTTTAATTTGATAGCAATTAGTTAGAATATTATATAAACTACATTTATTTCAATGCCATGGGTGAAATTGGGAACGATATGGAAAATCTTGGGACGATTAAGATTGATTCCAAAAAGGAAGATCTGCGAGACATATTTGAAGCAGAAGAGGAAGATAGAGGAGATACAGGATATAAGGATGTCCAAGGTGAGTTTAAAGATTATTCGTAAATACATCTGCGATTTACGACCTTCCCTACATATCCAGTACTTTCGTTTTAAACGATTCCGTATTATTCCTCTTCATCATCGTCCTTCGGCACGCTTGGTGGGGCCATTTCAGGTGGACGGGAACGAGTGGCGCAGTCCTGTGATCATACCTCTCGTGTCAGACTTTGAAAACATGAAAGGTATTTTTTCATTTGTCTTTCCCTTATCAAAGCAATGGCAGAATCAGACAATTGGATGAGACGCTTGTATAACTCAATTATCTATTAAAATGCATCATTTAATCACTCCGCTGCATCCTTTCATAGCTATGGACGTGACACTGATTTAATTATTCCGTTGGAAGGAGTACATTTTCCTTGAAATTAGCTCCCTATTGAAAAAGTGAAAACAATGATCCAATAATCCCTCCAGTTATCTAATATTTCGTATATTATATTCCAAACTAATCAATTCCTAGGAAAAAATTTTATTTGTTAATTTTTATTTGAGAATTGTCTGTTTCTATTACGTATAACCAAGCACAGCGAGGATTTTATTATAATCCTTGTAAGATAATATTTGTAGTTTCCGAATGTACTATCCCTTAGATATTTTTTCTGAATAAACGTATATTGAATGTAATGCTATTATAATATTTCCTCCGACATAGGAGAGATCTATTATATTTCTTTGTAGCCATCGTTATTCGATCAACCGATTAACATCGCACAAGGCATAATTCATAAATATTGTGGGGAGATCTTCCATGAGAATGATTACCATTTCGTTTAAATACAATATTTTGAATTTTACTTTCTTGTTAATGTCGACATTCTGTCCGAAAAAATGAATAAATATGAATAAATCAATATAAACAAAAATTTTCCTCTCGGAAAGAAGGTAAACACGATTCGATTTTTACAAAATGGAACGATCGAAAAGATATGAATATGGAGAATGAAGTACAGTGGTAGCAAAGGAGAAAAAGGGATCAAAAGGAGAAAAGAAAGATAAAGACGAAAATAAAATTCCCTTTTACTGTAATATCGATCCAAAGTTATTGCTAATATTGTGAAGAGGTAAACGAAGAGGCTACCCTCGTGAATATATGTAAAAGTGGGAGTGGAACCATACAGCGCATGCTCGAGTCAACTTAGGTAGAATTCCGACACTTCCGCGGAAGTTGAATAAATCGTTCATTCTTTTTCGAGTCGTCCTACAAGCATGTTCATGGGGGCTTTTGGAAATGGACGGTCCGGAGTAATATAAAAGCGCCTCTTCAGTCGCGCTAATGGAAACCATCTGTAATATTTTAAGCAACACGCTCTCGGTTAGTAAAATCTTATATGAATTTTACATACTTATAATTTAATATTAACGCATTCTACTGAATTTTCTACAATTTTTTGTTCAATTCTACTGTTTTATATATAGTATATTTTATAATATATCATAGAATGTTGTATAGCTTTTTATTATTATTTTACACTATACATTACATCGTGCAATTTGTCTCGGATATATTATTGCATAATATTAAACAGAGAAAATAGTATAATTGTAGTTATCTGTACAAAAATTTAGTGAAATATTTAGACAATATGAATACCCCTTGGATGGTTATATTTCACAGTCTCCTTTTTTAATTAACGATTTGTTACAGAACTGTCTTTCGATAAATGAATCGTAATGCATTATTAATAACTAATTGTTTTCTGACATATAGTCCTGCAGGTCATAATTTTTAACGGAGGGAGATAGAACTGTTTTCACCAGTAGTATCATTACATTCTGCTTAAAATCAGCTCATATATTTCCTCTTTTATTTACTATGCAAAAAAGGGTAGAAATAATATAACGTGTTAAATTTATATTTCCTTCTGTTTCCAGAATAATTTTACATGCGGTGTTACCACACAGTTTGCGAGAAGTTGATATTACATGTACACATTTCGAGAAGAGTCCGGCGCAAAATTCAAAGAACCAAAAAAGAAATAATAATGGGACCTATATACATCAATTCCTGGCAATTTGCTGTAAGCAATTTTATATTTTTTTGATCAGTGACAATTAATAATTGTATAATAACTTTTGTGAAAATTCTGTTTTTAATTTCTAATTTGATCATATTATATTCTTATTGGTTTGGAGACAATGACCACACAGATTGGCTTCCCATATCATGTTGCATAAAGTAGAAATCTGTAACACTTCTGATCCTAATGACGCATACGTCGGTGTATTAATGAAACTTAGTAAAATATTTGCAGTAGTATAAAAACACATTTGAATGTTAATAGTTAACAGTTTCCTATTTCAATTAATTAGGGTTATTACAAAAGGATGTTTCATTTGATCTATAGTGATATGATATTACGGGTCAAATGTTATCATGAATCTTACCCTCTATTATCTTTCATAGTAATAATTTGCTGAATTACCATTATTCATAAAAAGGAATACTACTATTTTCGTTGGTTCAGTACATTTTTTATTGTTATCTTAGAGAAACCCTTAAATAACATTTTTTCATATATACACGTACGTGAACTTAATTTTCTACATTCTTTGCAGGCAGCAGCAACAGAGCTTCGATGTTTTCTCGTCGGAGTAGAAAGGATGATTGATCCGGTAACTGTCCAAATGAATCATTTTACGACATTACAAATAGCGAACGACCTTCATTTCAAGATTTAGGTCTATTGGAAAATAAATTAAAAATATTTGTTGCTTCGTAAGTGTCCCGTGGGGCATTTAACGGAATGTACTCTTGCTAAAACAGTGATTTATTTAACTTCTCGTACATCTATTTCGTTCAAATGAATTTAAAATTACCGAAAGTATTAAGTTTGACGTTTTCACCTGTGAAAAGTGTGGGCAATCATCAGATTAACTCAAAGGTTCGTTTTTATTGATATTACACATAGCGACGCATCTCAGATGCAACCACTCTGAGATTGAAATTAAAAATTATTGCAATTTTAGATTAATATTATTTTATGTTTCTCGCGCGTTACAATCTTCGTAATGTTCAAACGAATTCGTGTATGTGTTTCTATACATATATATATATATATATATATATATATATATATATATATGTATGTATAGAATCTGTCTGCTGACTGAAAAGAATAATGAAAATTTCATTTATTGACGTAGCAAATATAAGGAAAAATTTTATTGAATTTTATCGTCAAGCTAACTCTAAACAATATATAATGAATTAACGAAGGTCTAAGTGCAAATTGTTTTATCTCCCTGTATTAATAATTACGTTTTACAGGACTGGCTGTATAAAAGCAATTCGCTGAATTATGAATTGAAACTGATAAATGGAGATAAAAAAAATTAAAATAGGCTTTATCTTATCGAGAGTATGTTGTTTCAAATGATATAGATGATATAGTCCATTAGCGTGCCTGGGGGGGGGGGGCTTATATATAGTTCCATTTTCTGGAGATCCCAAGAACCTGCATGGATGACTACGAAACTTAGAATCAACATCTTGTATTCCTCTTTAAAGAATACAATAAATTCAATGATCAAATAAAATTTTCTTGCCATTTATTTTGGCTCCTACTATTTTGCAGACATTAACGAGATTTTATTTCTTCCGCGGTAATCTCATCACAATGTTCCCAATACTCATGGATAGATACTATCTCAAGGGGAAAATTTCTTTTTAGTTTTAACCTTCTTTTTTCCATTCGATTCCGCTTATCGTTCATTCTCTATACCTCATCTCTCCCTCTTGATTATTTTACTTTGTAAGCATCGAGTTTGATTTATCTACTTTTCAAGGGGGACCTTATGTTTGAGGTACATATTTATTCATATTTATATAATTTTCGTGAAGAGAACGTCGACATAATCAAGAAAAGAAGACTTCCAAAATTGTATATAAAAGAAAAGATTATCTCACATTATAGCTATCTTCCTACAAGATTTATAATTTTTATTTTGATTATGATCGAACAACGATAGTAAGAAAACAATATAATAGATCTATACTATTTTGGGGGAAGTATTACGTAAATGTTTAATATATGTACGCTTATTGATATATTTAATCATTCGAGTAAATATTAGAAAAATGCTAAATAAATTTGTCATATTATATTACTAGAAATATTATGAAATATTTTCTATACTCGGTTATACGCAATGAGAAATAAACTTTGATTAAACGCAATGAGAATCGAGAAAGATCATATTTTCCGAGGAACTAATTAGTTTGGAGCGTAATATACGATATATTAGATTACTCAAAATATAATTGGATGATTCTTTGAAATTTTCCAGTAGGGAATAAATTTTTAATAAAATGTACTCGTTCGTATGAAAGAACTAAATTAGTCGTCATACAGCGATCTGCAAATTCAATAATGCAGCTAATAGGTAATTTAAATACTCTGCTGAT
>NC_057707.1:957433-958136 GCF_014466175.1 Vespula pensylvanica | reverse complement strand
CCGAAGACCCTGCTAATTTCGAGGCGTGGCTCGGTGGAGGGGGTTATTACATTCCAAGCTGATAAATCAATACCACGTATTACACGAAAGAAAGAGCGGAAATGTCATGAGTCGTGAGGACGTATATTTCCGACTTGTTTTCAATTAACTGGACAAATTATTTTTCTTTTTTGGTTTTTCTTCTTTTCTGTCTCTTTCACCAACTGTTTCTTTACAATATACAATCAGAAATTACTAAATAATTTTGACAGACGCCTTTTATTATTTTTCTCAGTCCTTACGGTTAAAGATATACGTCAAGTATTAATTTCGAGTAAGAAAAATCCCATGAGAATTTGTTTTACAATATTATCTTCTATTCACTTTCTTTATTTAAGCTAACAACCTTCTCTCTTTCTTTATTACACAGTGCCACGGAATTTGGATTCAGAGATAATAATTAGTTATATTTCTTTCTTTTTTCGCGTAATTCATTTGAGTGCGCTTTACGCAAATCAATCGAAACATCCTATTCCGGGGTCGAAAGAGCCAAAAGGGATATGAGTGGGGGGAAAGAGTTTTATCGACCAATACCTTTCATCTCCATTTACCGCGGCCCTCTCGAATTAACTAGCATATGAAATAATCCACATAGCATAATTACATAATGTACGCTTTTTTCATAATTAAAATAGCTTGTAAACGTTATTACACACATTTTTAA
>NC_057707.1:956872-957087 GCF_014466175.1 Vespula pensylvanica | reverse complement strand
AATACCGTGTTTGTCAATTGATCGACATTAAAGGAAAAGAGAAAGAGAAAGACAAAAGTTTTAATGGCCATGATCACAAACTTTCTCGAGACCGATGTAGTATTGTTTCACTAAACTACGTTCGAATGGTGGTACGGGGCTAGAGAAGACATACCTTCAAAGATCCAAAGGTAAGCAGCTCCGTAAGAGGATATAAGCGATTGCGTTCGGAAAAG
>NC_057707.1:956523-956636 GCF_014466175.1 Vespula pensylvanica | reverse complement strand
ACACCGTAACGATATATATTTCAATGCCATGGGTGAAATTGGGAACGTTAAGGAAAATTCTGAGGCGATTAACAAAGATTCCAAAAAGGAAGACCTGCTAATCGATGTTGAGG
>NC_057707.1:956100-956210 GCF_014466175.1 Vespula pensylvanica | reverse complement strand
CATGGTTATTCCATCAAATTAAATTAAGTAATCATTCGATTAAATTAAAAATAGTGCTGATTCACATCGCACATGTCATAAGTTATAAATATTGTATGGAGATTTTCTAT
>NC_057707.1:951975-956000 GCF_014466175.1 Vespula pensylvanica | reverse complement strand
ATTATATTGTTTTCTTACTATCATTGTTCGATCAAATGGTCGACTTCGCTCAAAATAAAACTTATAAATGTAGGAAGATAGCTATTCCTTGAGATAATTTTTTCTTTTAAATAAAATTTTGGAAGTTTTCCTTTCTTGATAATGTCGACGTTCTCTTCACGAAAATTATATAAATATGAATAAATATGTACCAAACATAAGGTCCTCCTTGAAAAGTACCAACTTCGCCGCTATGTTCTACTATGTTGGGGAAATATTATGATAGTGTTACATTCAATGTGCGATTATTCAGAAAAGAAAGTATTAGGGATAGTACATTCGGAAACGACAAATGTTATCTTACTAGAAATATAATAAAATTGTCGGTATGCTCGGTTATTAATTAAAATTAACAAATAAATTTTCTTCCTAGGAATTGATTATTTTGGAATATAATATACGAAATATTAGTTAACTTCAGGAATTATTATATCCTTGTTTTCACTTCTTCAATAGGGAGCTCATATCAATGTACTCGTTCGAACGTAATAATTAAATCAGTGTCGCGTCCATAGCTATGAAAAGATGTAGCCGAGTGATTGAATGATGCATTGAAATGGATAATTGAGTTACACAATCGTCTCATCCAATTGTCTGATTCTGTCATTGGTTTGATAAGGGAAAGAGAAATGGAAAAATACCTGCCATGTTATCAAAATCAGACACGAGTGTTACGTTCACAGGACCGAGCCACTCATTCCCGTCCACCTCAATTGACTCATCCAAGCGTGCCGAAGGACAATCACGGAAGAAGAGAAATAATAACGAATCGATTAAGACGAATAGAGAAGATCGTAATACGCGTATACATTTTCTTCAAATCCCTATCAAAACGTACTAACAAGAGAATCCTGACTACGTAGCAAATTACATCGTTGAATTTACAATATTACACTAAAACGTGAATTAAATATTATGAATATTTTCTAAGCACACGAGATAAAAATTATGACAAGCACTTTAGAGGATTGATTCAACATATCATCTATTTTTAATTTAAGCAAATGATTACTTCATTTAATTTGATGGAATGACGATGTCAATGTGACGTAAATATGGAACAAATCGGTAAATCCTTTAATCGTCCCTACACGTTTTGAAAATTTAATCATTTATATATACCTTAATTTTATTTCGATTTTTATGAGCTCATTTTGCAATTCATGATTAAACCTTCCATTCTCATAATCCTTTCTATTCTCGATATCATTTTCTGTTTTTTCCTTATTATCGTCGAGATAAGTTCTATCTTCCATTAAATCTTGAGCGAGCGTGGACAAATAATCTTTACACTCACCTTGGTCTTCTCCTTTATCTGCTTTCTCTTCCTTTTCTTCCTCAACATCGATTAACAGGTCTTCCTTTTTCGAATGTTTGTTAATCGCCCTGGATTTTCCTTAACGTTCCCAATTTCACCCATGGCATTGAAATAGATACCGTTACGGTGTATATAATTTTCTAACTAAATGCTATCAAAGTAAACATAGTTTCATAAACAAGAACTCTGTCAACGTTACTATTGATCTTTATTTTACTTTCCCGGCTGCATTGAATTATTCTGAGGGTTGAAAAAGATGGAATCCATAAAGATTCCGCGAAGTAATCTTCTTATATACGAAGGAAAGTTCCTTCATTAAAGAAAAAATTCCTCTTTGATCCACGATTCGCGTGCACCGTCGGATGTCCCTTGGACGAACTTTTCCGAACGCAATCGTTTATATCCTCTTACGAAGTTGTTTACCTTTGGATCCTTTGAAGATATATAGTCTCTAGCCGCGTACCACCATTCGAACGTAGCTTAGTGAAACAGTACTACATCGGTTTCGAGAAGGTTTGTGCTCATGGCCATTATAACTTTTATCTTTCTCTTTCTCTTTTCCTTTAATGTCGATTAGTTGACGAACACGGTATTGAAGAAGGTGTCACAGGAAAGTTAGAGACAAGAACGATATTTCAAAAGGAAATGCCTTCCTACTGATTCCAGCACGATGATTTATGGTATTTCCTAGAAGCATTGGAAAAGTTTCGGAGAACGATGATAATCTTAGATAAATATCATCGATCGATAATGTGTAATTGAATGTGTGCTCTCCATGCATGAGATATGTGGACATGTATTGTTTTTTCACTTTTCAAAGTCCGCGCTATAACACAGTACATCGCGTCCCTGACAATGAAATGTAACAAAAAACTGAAAATTTCAAAGGATGTTTAAATGCTTCTCACGCTGATTACCACGCCGATTATACCATTTTTATTATGAAAAAGAGAAAACGGACAAAAATATTGTTTGCATAAATATCATTGTTGGCCGACGTTTGACAGATGGGAATTTAATATATGTATAATAATGTTTACTAGCTATTTTAATTATGATAAAAAGATAACAAACAAAATTAATTCCTTTTCATTTGATATTAACTCTTGGTAGGACACTATGAATTAATCGAAGCAAAAGCGTTTCGTACATTATGTAATTATGCTATGTGGATTATTTCATGTGGTAGTTAATTCGAGAGGGCCGCGATAAATCGAGATAAAAGGGATTGGTCCACAAATCTCTTTCCCCCCATTCATATCCCTTTTGGCTCTTTCGACCGCGGAATAGGAAGTTATCCTTGCGTTTTGCTTTGCGTAAAGGACATTCAAATGAATTATGTTAAATGAAAAATAAATATAACTAATTATTATCTCTGAATCGATATTCTTTGGCACTGTGTAATAAAGAAAGAGAGAAGGTTGTTAGCTTAAATAAAGAAAGAGAATAAAAGATAATATTGTAAAACAAATCCTCATGGAATTTTTCTTACTCGAAATTAATACTTGATTCGAGCATGATGTATATTTTTAACGGCAAGGACCCGGAAAAATAATAAAAGGCGGCTGTCGCAATTCTTTAGTTAATTTCTAATTGTATATTGTAAAGAAACAGTTTGTGAAAGACACAGAAAAGGTAAAAAACAAAAAAAGGAAAATAATTTGTCCAGTTAATTGAAAACAAGTCGGAAATTTACTTTCTCGCGACTCATGACATTTCCGCTCTTTCTATCGTGTAATACGTGGTATTGATTTATCAGCTTCGAATGTAATAACCCCCTCCACCGAGCCACGCCTCGAAATTAGCAGGGTCTTCGGACCTGACGATTTGGGGAAGAGTCTCTCCTGCGAAGGTCGTCCTTTCAATAATTTTTGAACGAGTAGTGTGCAAGTAAGTGCTAAATAATCGCGTCTACACTCCATACGTCCCAAAGAAAACTTACAAGCAATCCAAACGGTACAAGTTCTTCATTCTCACTAGTCTTTTGTTCCTTATCGATATAACGTAAATTTATCGGTAATCGTTAGTATGTAAATTATTCTAAAATTTCAATAGAATATTACGGAAATGAAACTGATTTTCGTGATCAATGCAAACCTAAGTATTATTTTGTTGCTTCTCGGAGAAGAAATTTTATATCGCTTAAAAGGGCGTATCCCGATTTACCTTTGATGACTGCACAATTTAGATGAACAGTTGAGCGTCTATGATGACTCATAACTAAACTACGAATTGTATACTCTTCCAGAGATACAGAAGACCAAACACTGGCGAAGGCAGTTCCAATAGCCTTGAAGTGTTGCGAGAGAGCAGAATCGACTGTTCTCTGAATTGTAATTACTTCCAGAGAAGAAACGAGAATCTGAACTACGCTCAACGTGATAATTAAACATTCGACATCCGAAATGAAAGACATTCACTTTGCACTTCCTGTTCTTCCTTGCATCCTACGATACATCTTAAATGGATAGTATAAATGGCCGAACTTCAAGCAAATAACGAAACGAAAACATTTTCCTCTTTAATCTTATATTTGAATGGTCATTCAATCAATGTGGTGTTTATCGAATAGTAAGATATTTTGGAGATAAGATATAAATGTTTTATTCCAAAATGTAATATGGAATATTAAAAGATCATATGTACGTTTTATAATAATTTATTGAAT
>NC_057707.1:951523-951875 GCF_014466175.1 Vespula pensylvanica | reverse complement strand
CGACGATAGATTTTATCTCGACGACGATGATTCCACAGATAAATTTAATTCTAGTCAAAACGATGTTCGTCTTTCGGAAATTTTCTAACACGGTGTATTCTAAGATCTAAGTTATACGGATCGTCGAGACCTATCGGAGATAATACAATAATAAGGAAAAAACAGAAAATGATATCGAGAATAGAAACGATTATGGGGATGGAAGGTTTAATCATGAATTGCAGAATGAGCTCATAAAAGTCGAAATAAAATGAAGGTAGATTTAAATGATTAAATTGTCAAAACGGTTAAACCTGTAGGGAGGATTAAAGGATTTACCGATTTGTTCCATATTTACGTCACATTGACATCG
>NC_057707.1:951045-951447 GCF_014466175.1 Vespula pensylvanica | reverse complement strand
TAATTATTTGTCATAATATTCACATCGTGTGCTTAAAAAATATTCATAATATTTCATTTACGTTTTAGTGTAATATTGTAAATTCAACGATGTAATTTGCTATGTAGTCAGAATTCTCTTGTTAGTACGTTTTTATTGGGATTTGAAGAGAATCCGTCTGCGTATTACGATACTCCCTACGTATCAAGTACCTTCGTTTTAATCGATTAGGTATCATTCCTCTCCATCCTTGATTGTCCTTCGGCACGCTTGGATGGGCCAGTACAGGTGGACGGGAAGGAGTGGCTCGGTTCTGAGAACGTAACACTCGTATCTGATTTTGATAACATGACAGGTATTTTTTCATTTGTCTTTCCCTTATCAAACCAATAACAGAATCAGACAATTGGATGAGACGATTGT
>NC_057707.1:950805-951035 GCF_014466175.1 Vespula pensylvanica | reverse complement strand
TATCCATTTCAATGCATCATTCAATCACTCGACTACATCTTTTCGTAGCTATGGACGCGACACTGATTTAATTACTCCGTTCCAACGAGTACATTGATATGAGCTCCCTATTGAAGAAGTGAAAACAATGATCCAATAATCCCTCCAGTTATCTGATATTTCGTATATTATATTCTAAACTAATCAATTCCTAGGAAGAAAATTTAATTGTTAATTTTTATTTGAGAATT
>NC_057707.1:950001-950769 GCF_014466175.1 Vespula pensylvanica | reverse complement strand
TTTTATTATATTTCTAGTAAGATAATATTTGTAGTTTCCTAATGTACTATCCCTCAGATTTTTTTTTTCGAATAAGCGTATATTGAATGTAACACTATCATAATATTCAACGCAGGAGAGATCTACAAATTTCCTTCTAGCCATCGTTATTGGATCAACCGATCAATATCGCGCAAAGCATAAGTTATAAATATGGTAGGGATATTCTCCATGAGATTGATTACCATTTCGTTTAAATACAATATTTTGAATTCCACTTTCCTGTTAATGTCGACATTCTATCCCAAGAAATGAACAAATATGAATTAGTCAATATAAACAGAAATTTCCTCTCGGAACGAAGGTAAACACAATTCGCTTTTGACAAAGTGAAACGATCGAAATGATATGAATATGGAGAATGAAGAACAGCGGTATCAAAGGAGGAAAAGGGATCAAAAGGAGGAAAGAAAGATAAAGGCCAGAAGAAATTTCCCTTTTACGGTAATATCGATACAAAGTTATTGCTAACATTGTGAAGAGATAATCGGGGATGTCACCGTCGTGAATATATGTGAGAGGGAGTGGGACGAAACAGCGCATGCTCGAGTTACTATAGAAGGGGTTACGAGCCATACGCGGGAATCGGACGGAACGATCATTCTGTTTCGAGTCGTCCTAAAAACACGTTCATGAAGGCCCTTGGAGATGAACGGTCGGGAGTGATATAAAAGCGCCTCACCGGACGTGATAATGGCAACCATCTGTAACATTTTAAGCAACACGCTC
>NC_057707.1:948650-949901 GCF_014466175.1 Vespula pensylvanica | reverse complement strand
TTACATAAACAAAATCTTTGGCCGATTTTGTCAGATAGGAATAAAAAATATGTAAAATGACGACTCACAAGATATTTTCATTACGAGAGAATAACAAGAAAAGGATTAATTTCACTTCTCATATGTATGGTGGGAAGAGATCAATAAAATGGAGCAGACGCAATCGTCGCAATATTCGGTCATGCAATGTCGATTATTTAATATGATAGTTACAAAGAAATCACAATAACATGTCGAATTAAAAGGGATTTATCGAAATATTCATTTCCTCCCAACTTATATATTTTTCGGTTGTTTCAGCCGTGTCGGCCCCGGAATAGAATATTTTAATTGACTTGCGGGAAGCACATTGAAATGAAATACGTAAAAGAGAAGATGAATATGGCATAGAAATATGAATATGGCGAAAGGTTTTCTCTGATTCCGTATTCTTTACTATGGCTTTATAAAAAAAGAGGAACGCGTAAAAAAGGAGAGTGTTAAGATAAGTAATAGAAAAAGAATAGAAAAGAATATTACAAATAATTTGTTAAACGATATTCTTTACTCCAAATTAGTTATAAAGAGGAATATTTTTAACGACAAAAAGAAAAATATTTGCCTATTTATAAACTTCTTTAATTAATTTCCAATTTCTTATTAAATTAGTAAAAGTACGGAGAAAAGGGAAGGAAAGAAGAGCATAAAAGAGGAAAGATAATGATACATCCTAGTTAATAGACATCAATAGAGAAATTCATTTCCTCACAGTTTATGACCTTTTCTCTTCTTTCGAACATATAATAGGAAATATTGATTATTCGATGTGAAGCGTAATAACCCTTTGCAGAGGGCGTACTCTTTGACGCTATGCTAACGAACCATAGCGAAGAGCGGGGGATACACATCGTCTATCAGAGAAGGGCGATAAAGCTTTACGTCATTCCTTCGGTGGAGGTCGAACTGGTAATATGTGAGCAAGTGTCGTACAATAAATATTCACGTGGCGTATACTTTATACGTTCCAAAGGGTAGTTTTACAAGCGGTTCAGGCGGTGGAAACAATTTCTTCGTTCTCACTAGTCTTTCGTTTTTGTTATCAATATAAGGTATATTTATCAGTGGTCATTAATATGTGATTTATTATAAAATTTCAATCATATTTTATCGAAATGAAATTGATTTTCGTGATCAATTCCATCATAATTATAATTTCTTGCTTTCGGAAAAGATACTTTATATCACTTAAAGGCGCGTAAATAGATTTATCTT
>NC_057707.1:948289-948550 GCF_014466175.1 Vespula pensylvanica | reverse complement strand
TGGAACAATACTATGGATCACGTAAAGACGAGGACGATGTTCGAAAAGGAAACGATTTCCTGACAAACCCAGCTCGTTGATTCATAATATCGCTAAAAGCATTAAAAATGTTTTGGAAATCCTTGATATCCTTAGATAGTTGAATACCGCCGATTGTTTATGTTTATTACAAATACAATGTAATTGAGTGCCCACGCATAAGATATATGGATATGTGTTTTTCTTTTCTTCCTTTCTCTAAATGCGAGCTATAATATAAAG
>NC_057707.1:947930-948263 GCF_014466175.1 Vespula pensylvanica | reverse complement strand
TCGAAGAAATGTAATAAAAAACTGAAAACGTTAATGCACAACGCTTTCGATGATAACACGCGACAATTTCGAAAGTTAAATGCTTGATATTCCATGAGAGATGAAAAATCTGTTTCGAAATGATTAGCGAAGGCTTCTTCGAAACTATTTTCTTACAAAGGTTTTTGTTCATAAGAAGGTACTACCTTTAATGATCATAATGAAAAAACAGATACTTCTCATACTGATCAATTCACCCTCGATGTAATTTTTATTATGATCAAATTAAATATTGTTTTCATAAACAAAATCTTTGGCCGATTTTGTCAAATAGGAATAAAAAGTATGTATAAT
>NC_057707.1:947839-947920 GCF_014466175.1 Vespula pensylvanica | reverse complement strand
AAGATATTTTCATTACGAGAGAATAATAAGAAAAGGATTAATTTCACTTCTCATATGTATGGTGGGAAGAGATCAATAAAA
>NC_057707.1:947444-947762 GCF_014466175.1 Vespula pensylvanica | reverse complement strand
TAGTTACAAAGAAATCACAATAACATGTCGAATTAAAAGGGATTTATCGAAATAACCCATTTCCTCCGAAATTATATACTTTTTGGTTGTTTCAGCCGTGTCGGCCGCGGAAGAGAATATTTTAATTGACTTGCCTAAAGCACATTGAAATGAAATACGTAAAAGAGAAGAAGATGATATAACGAAAAAGTGAAATATGAATATGGCGAAAGGTTTTCTCTGCTTTCGTATTTTTTACTATGGCTGTATAAAAAAAGAGAGACGCGTAAAAAAGGAGAGTGTTAAGAGAAGTAATAGAAAAAGAATAGAAAAGAATAT
>NC_057707.1:947186-947434 GCF_014466175.1 Vespula pensylvanica | reverse complement strand
TTGTTAAACGATATTCTTTACTCCAAATTAATTCTTATTGATGAATATTTTTAAGGACAAAAACAGAAAGAAAAATATTTGCCTATTTTCAAAATTCTTTAATTAATTTCCAATGTCTTATTAAATTAATAAAAGTAAGGAGAAAAGGGAAAGAAAGAAGAGCATAAAAGAGGAAAGATAATGATACATCCTAGTTAATAGAGATCAATAGAGAAATTTATTTCCTCACAGTTTATGACCTTTTCTCT
>NC_057707.1:947013-947176 GCF_014466175.1 Vespula pensylvanica | reverse complement strand
ATATAATAGGAAATATTGATTATTCGATTTGAAGCGTAATAACCCTTTGCAGAGGGCGTACACCTTGACGCTATGCTAACGAACCAAAGGGAAGAGCGGGGGATAAACTTCGTCTATCAGAGAAGGGCGATAAAGCTTTACGTCATTCCTTCGGTGGAGGTCG
>NC_057707.1:946571-946998 GCF_014466175.1 Vespula pensylvanica | reverse complement strand
AGCAAGTGTCGTACAATAAATATTCGCGTGGCGTATACTTTATACGTTCCAAAGTGTAGTTTTACAAGCGGTTCAGGCGGTGGAAACAATTTCTTCGTTCTCACTAATGTTTTGTTTTTGTTATGAATAAAAGGTATATTTATCAGTGATCATTAATATGTGATTTATTATAAATTTTCAATCATACTTTATGGAAATGAAATTGATTTTCGTGATCAATACCATCATAATTATAATTTATTGCTTTCGGAAAAGATACTTTATATCACTTAAGACGCGTAAATTGATTAATCTTTGATAGCTACACAATTGCATGAGCAATTGAATGTCTATCGTGATTCTTTACTAACCTAGGCATTTTAAATTATTTTACAGATATAATAGAGAAAACGAAGGTTCCAATAGTCTTGAAGTATTGCAATGGAGT
>NC_057707.1:946324-946415 GCF_014466175.1 Vespula pensylvanica | reverse complement strand
ACATGGATGGTGCAAATGCTGTATTTACCGAAAGGTAAGATGTTTTAGAGATAAGATTTACAGGTTTTATTGTAAAATGTAATGTGGAATA
>NC_057707.1:945900-946314 GCF_014466175.1 Vespula pensylvanica | reverse complement strand
ATCATAGGTATATTTTATAATAATTTATAGAATTTTTTGATAGATTTTATGAAGTCCACTAAAGTATTTCCATTGATAGGTGAATTCAATTCAAATCTTCCACGTCATATGAAACACAATTTGGCAAGAAAAGCACCTAATCATCCGTTGTATGGAAACAACTTGACTCCATTGCTAACTCCATTACTAGAGCAACTATCAATTTTAATATTGGATTTTAATAAACGAGGTATGAAGAGATCAGATATAGGTAATTTGTCACATATCTTGTACAATTTTCTACATGAATTTCATCTTTTATAATATAGCGCATTGGATTGTGAAAGCATGGTGGTTCAAGAAGAAATTCAAGAACGAAGGAAACGAACTCGAAGAAAGAACTCTGTTAGCTATTCCTCATAGATTAAGTACTCT
>NC_057707.1:943301-945800 GCF_014466175.1 Vespula pensylvanica | reverse complement strand
AGGCAGTAAATTAATTCGTTCATATACCTATATTTCTGAAAAACGTTCATTATATCTTCTTTTTAAGTACATGACGTGAATATTCCGACAAACAATTTAGAGACATTGAACCAAACACTTCGTCTCATTGTAATTATGTTGATTAATTAAACTGACGTTATAACGATGGCACGGTGAGGTAAAGGTACTCTGAATATTTATCGCAAAATTTAAAAGTGTTGCCAGCCTAACTATTATCTCGAAAAATGGTAAATCTTTTGATGGTACATGCAGATTTAATCATTTTCAATGTTAAACTAGTACTAATGTTAGCCTGAGTACCATTTCAATTCCACTTCAATCCAGATTCCGTTTGCAACGGCAAATATCTGTTCGATAAATCTCTCCCACCACACTCGATTATATCCTGTAGCTAAAGCCGCTTATCTTTGGATCCTTTCAATACGATATATTCCGTCTCCTCGTACCACCATTCGAATGATGCTTTGTAAAACAATGCCATATTAATCTTGAAAGGTTCGTCGTCACCTCCATTATAAACATTTGGTCTTTTTCTTCCTCTACTTTTTTGACAATCTCGATTACATAATGTAGACGGTATGAAATATTACGAAAAATCTCTCAAGCAATATTCTCTGCTCAAAATTAATCTTTATTGATATATGTTTTTAAGAACAAGGACAGGATACAAATTATTTGACAATTGTCAAAATCCTTTAGTTAACTTCGAATATCTTGTTAAATTAGTAAAATGTATGGAATAAAAAGGGAATGATAGAAGAGCATATAAGAAGAAGAATAATGATACATCCAATTAATAGAGATCAATAGAGAAATTCATTTCCTCACAGTTTATGACCATTACACTTCTTTCGAATATATAATAGGAAATATTGATTATTTTATTTGAAACGTAATAACCCTTTGCAGAGGGCGTACTCTTTGACGCCATGTTAAGCAACCATAGCAACGAGCGGGGTATATATATCGTCTGGCTGAGGACGGCGAAAATGCTTCACGTCATTCCTTCGGTGGTTGCCGAACTAGTAATATGTGAGCAAGTGACGTACAATAAATATTCCCCCATGTATATACTTCATACGTTTCTAAGGGTAGTTATACAAGTGGTTCAGGCGGTGGAAACAATTTCTTCGTTCTCCCTACTCTCCTGTTGATGTTATCAATATAAGGTAAATTTATGAGTAGTCGTTAATATGTGATTTATTATAAAATTTCTATTATATATTATGGAAATGTAATTGATTTTCGTGATCAATACCATCATTATTATTATTTGTTGCTTTTCGGTGAAGGTATTTTATATCTCTTAAAGACGCGTAATTACGTTTATCTTTGTTACCTACACAATTGGATGAGCAATTGAATGACTATCATGAGTCTTAACTTATCTAGGAATTTTAAATTATTTCTGAGATATAACAGACAAAACGACGGTGGAGGCAGTTCCAATAGTCTGGAAATATTGCAAAGGAGTCCTATTGACTTATATTTGAATTTAATTCGAAAGAATATTAACGAAATTCATCTACGATCATCCTGGTAATGAAATATTCGGCATTCGTAGTGCAACATATTTACATCCGTACTTCCTGTTCTTCCGACCATAAGTTCTACATGGATAGTACAAATGCTGTATTTACCGAAAGGTAAGATGTTTTAGAGATAAGATTTACATGTTTTATTGTAAAATGTAATGTGGAATATAAAATCTCTATCATAGGTATATTTTATAATAATTTATTGAATTTTTACATAGATTTTATGTAGTCCACTAAAGTATTTCCATTCATAAGTGAATTCAATTCAAATCTTCCACGTCATATGAAACCCTAATTGGTGAGAAAAGCACCTAATTCTCCGGTGTATGGAAACAACGTGATGCTATTACTAGCCCATTACGATTGTAACGATCGCTTTTAATACCGGATTTTTATAAACGAGGTATGAAAAGATCAGATATAAGTAATTTGTCCCACATCGTTTCCAATTTTCTATATGAATTTCATTTTTTATAATAAAGCGCATTGGATTGCGAAGTACGAAGAGTGATTCAAGAAGCAATTCGAAAACCTAACCGAAAAAAGGAGACTTAGCTATTCCTCTTAGTTTAGGTACTCTTAAAACTTCTTATATTGATGTATTGCAACATAGTGGTACTATAGAGGTTGATTTGATACTGAGTACTCACTTTTTTACATATTTGATTAATATCTTCATTTTTGGAAAATAGATTGGACTAGTATTTGTTTACACAAGTGTTATAATTAATATATCCGTAAATTCGGCTCCTGTGTAATTATTATCTGTTGTTGGATTGCTTTCGCCTTTTATTTTCTTTCGTATATATTTAAAGCAAGTAAAAATTCGTAGATTAGTTAAGACTTATCAAAGCTATTTGTTCATTTTAATTGTATAATTACCGAAGATAAGTCAGATGATGCCATTTAAGTGCTACAGTAACTTCTACACGCAACAAAA
>NC_057707.1:943061-943201 GCF_014466175.1 Vespula pensylvanica | reverse complement strand
ACATGGATGGTGCAAATGCTGTATTTACCGAAAGGTAAGATGTTTTAGAGATAATATTTACATGTTTTATTGTAAAATGTAATGTGGAATATGAAATCTCTATCAAGGTACATTTTATAATAATTTATTGAATTTTTACA
>NC_057707.1:942780-943020 GCF_014466175.1 Vespula pensylvanica | reverse complement strand
GAATTCAATTCAAATCTTCCACGTCATATGAAACCCTAATTGGCGAATTAGAAAAGCACCTAATTCTCCGGTGTATGGAAACAACGTGACGCTATTACTAGCGCATTACTATTGTAACCATCGCTTTTAATACCGGATTTTTATAAAGGAGGTATGAAAAGATCAGATATAAGTAATTTGTCCCATATCGTTTCCAATTTTCTATATGAATTTCATTTTTTATAATAAAGCGCATTGGAT
>NC_057707.1:942447-942688 GCF_014466175.1 Vespula pensylvanica | reverse complement strand
CTTATATTGATGTATTGCAACATAGTGGTACTATAGAGGTTGATTTGATACTGAATACTCACTTTTTACATATTTGATTAATATCTTCATTTTTGGAAAGTAGATTGGACTACAATTTGTTTACACAAGTGTTATAATTAAGATATCCGTAAATTCGGCTCCTGTGTAATTATTATCTGTTGTTGGAATTGCTTTCGCCTTTTATTTTCTTTCGTATATATTTAAAGCAAGTAAAAATTCG
>NC_057707.1:942072-942326 GCF_014466175.1 Vespula pensylvanica | reverse complement strand
TCTACACGCAACAAAATATTTATAATGATATGAATCAAGAGAATCAGTTTCATTCCTATAATATAGAAATGTAACGTTGTAATAATTTTGATGCAAACGGCAAATGCTAAATTTAAAGATTTTTGATGGAGTAAAAGAATCACGAGTGAGAATGATGAAATTGTTTCTGTCGTTTCAATTGCTTTTAAAGGTGTTCTTTCGCGTGTATGACGTATAGACACCTTGGGCATATTACACGTGTGGCACTCACTTGC
>NC_057707.1:941938-942062 GCF_014466175.1 Vespula pensylvanica | reverse complement strand
TTCGAAAACCACCGAAGGAATGACTTTCCCTGGCGAAATTAATCTCACGTCGTCCCATAATAAGACCATCCTTCCTACTTAGTTCATAAAAAATTCCCCTCTCCTGTAGTTATTTAGTTATACT
>NC_057707.1:940760-941838 GCF_014466175.1 Vespula pensylvanica | reverse complement strand
TATAATTAATATACAATTTTATAATAAATATATAATTTTTTATATAATTTTAATTAAAAAAAACACGATTTTACATAATAATTTCAATTAAGAATGAGACGAATAATTGTCAATTGCTTACAAGATTCCAAGATTTATGAGATAATTTCTCATGTACGTAGAGGAAATGAAAGTATAACTAAATAACTACAGGAGAGGGGAATTTTTTATGAACTAAGTAGGAAGCATGGTCTTATTATGGACGACGATTAATTTCGTCAGGGAAAGTCATTCCTTCGGTGGATTTCGAACCAGTAATACGCAAGTGAGTGCCACACGTGTAATATGCCCAAGGTGTCTATACGTCATACATGCGAAAGAACACCTTTAAAAGCAATTGAAACGACAAAAACAATTTCATCATTCTCGCTCGTCATTCTTTTACGCCATCAATAATCTTTAAATTTAGCAGTTGCCGTTTACATTAGAATTATTACAACGTTACATTTCTATATTATAGCAATGAAACTGAATCTCTTGCTTCATATAATTATAATTATTATTTTGTTTTGTATAGAAGTTACTGTAGCACTTAAAATCATCTGACTTATCTTCGGTAATTATAAAATTAAAATGAACGAATAGCTTTGATAAGTCTTAACTAATCTACGAATTTTTACTTGCTTTAAATATATACGAAAGAAGATAAAAGGCGAAAGCAATTCCAACAACTGATAATAATTACACAGGAGCCGAATTTACGGATTTCTTAATTATAACACTTGTATAAACATATTGTAGTTCAATCTACTTTCCAAAAATGAAGATATTAATCAAACATGTAAAAAAGTGAGTATTCAGTATCAAATCTACCTCTATAATACCCATTATGTTGCAATACATCAATATAAGAAGATCTAAGAGTACTTAAATTAAAAGGAATAGCTAAGTCTCCTTTTTTCGGTTAGGTTGTCGAATTGCTTCTTGAATAACTCTTCGGACTTCGCAATCCAATGCGCCTTATTATAAAAAATGAAATTCATATAGAAAATTGGAAACGATATGTGACAAATTACTTATATCTGATCTTTTCATACCT
>NC_057707.1:938225-940660 GCF_014466175.1 Vespula pensylvanica | reverse complement strand
AGAATTAATTTCTCCCTTTTTTTATCTCTTGAAATTATCATTTCTTTTCTTGTATTAGGCAATGATAGGGAATATGGATTCAAAACAAAATCTTTCGCCATTTTCATTTTGGTTCGTTATATCATCTTTTTCTCTTTCACGTATTTCATTTGAACGCCCCTTAAACACGTCAATTAAAATTTCCTTTTACGCGCCAAATGGTTTGAAAGGCCAAAAAGGATGTGGGTTGGGAAGAAATGAATTTCTCGACCAATATCGACCAATTTTTTATTTATCGTTATTCGACTAATCAATCGACATGGTTCAAAGAATAAGTTATAAATGTTCTAGGAAGATAGCCTTTCCATGAAAATACTCTCCTTGTGAATAGAATCTTCTGATTCTACTTCCTTGGTAATGTCAATGTTCTCTTCAGGATAGATAAATAAATATAAATAAGTACTAAAGAAAGGTCACTCCCCCAAAAAGGGATAAACAAAAATAGATTTTTACAAAGTAAAATGATGGAGAGGATGTGCATATGGAGAATAATCGATAGAAGGAATCAAAAGCAGAGAAAGAATAAAAAGAAAAAGAGCAAGGATAAAAATAAAAAAAAGTTACCATCTATGGTAGTGTCGATTTAAAATTATTGGTCACATTATGAGGAGATTACCGTGGATGACAATATTTCGTTAATATATGAAAAATAGTGGGAAATAAGTGGTAGAATAAGCTCGATTCGATACTTGAATTTATTGTATCCTTTGAAAGGGAGTAAAATTTGTTTATTCAGTCGTCATTTAAGCAAATCTTAAAGAGCTCGAGAAAAGATGAGCTTAGAATAGTATATCAGCATTTAATCAGTCACGATAATTATTCCATATCGTCTATATCGTTTTAAACACTCGATAAGATAAAACATACATGACTTTTTTGTGTCTCTCAATTCATTATTTTCCCGATTGCTTTTATGCAGTCCTGTAAGACGTAATTATTAATAGAGAGTTGTAAAACTATTTTCGCTAGACCTTCATTACAATTCTAGAAGTTAACTTCGCGAAAATTTAGTTAAATAATTTTTCCTCGTGTCTTCCGCCTGATGTGTTTGAGAATGAATTGATTGTTCTTTTCACACGGCAGACGGATTCTATACTTATATACACAAATACATACATTCATGTCATATATATATATATATATATATATATA
The DNA here is from genome assembly GCF_014466175.1 of Vespula pensylvanica. Classification (NCBI taxonomy): domain Eukaryota; kingdom Metazoa; phylum Arthropoda; class Insecta; order Hymenoptera; family Vespidae; genus Vespula; species Vespula pensylvanica. Next base: position 939,469 of record NC_057707.1, on the reverse strand, counting down.
TATATATACACACACATATATATATATATACACACATATATCTTATTATACACTAGAATCTAATACATTTATATACTTATTTATTCATATATTGTCTACATATTGATAAAGTATTTATCTGATATAAAATAAAAAATATTTATCTGATATATAACATCGCATCGAAAACTATATTCTGGGAATAAAAGGAAATATCACTTTAACACTTTATATCATTTCTACCCTTTTTATTCCTTGGCAGTAAAACATCAGTATTCTTTACCGGATTTAAATTTATTCAAGATATTTGCGGTTTGATTTATTGAAGACAGCTGCATAGCACATATCCATCGCCTTTTATTTCACTTTATGAAAATTTTTATATTTCCTCCGTCGATTCGATTGTGCGAAACAATTACTACATGTCAAGGAACAATTATCACAATCATTCACGAAAAATGTACTCGTTTATATAGAAGAATGAAATCAGTCGTGGTACATCGATCTGGACGAGACTTAAATAGGTAATTAAATTTATTTAATTAAATTTATTATAATTAAATTAGCTATAGCTAAATAGATAATTGAATTATATTGCTAATTGTATTATCGATTTATCTGCGTGGTTGGATGAGAGGAAAACTAATGAGAAATGGTAGGCAGAGGTACGCAGACACGGGCACTCATGTACGCCCACTTGACCTGGCGCACGTCAGCGCGCTAGTATACGGAGAGAGGTAATAAAAAATCGTTTAATATGATGGTGCTTGACTACAAGTATGAGAGAATAACGTACGTGCAGATCGCGAAATCCCGATCAATACCCGTTAACAAAGGAATTCACTCTACCTAGCAAATTATTTCGTTAAAATTCCTATATCACTGAAAAACGTATATTAAATATTATGAATATTTATGAATATATATTGACTGAATATAAAAAACAGTGAATGTTTCAATCATTGCATCCTATTGCAATATAAACATCCCTCCATTTCTTTTCCATTCTTCGTTGAACAAGGTCCTGCTTACGACGTCGAACGGCCCTTCGAAAAATCTTTCTGCCACAATCGACCGTATCCTCTAGCTAAAACCCACTTCGGTCCTTTGAGAACGGGATATTCCGTCTCTTCAAATGGTTCATTCGAATGAACCATTCAAAAACAGCGCCATATTAATTTTGTCAATGTGTAGTAACTACCACTGTAAACTTTGTTTTCTTCTTCTTCCTGCTTTATTTTAGTCACATAATGAACAGGATATGG
>NC_057707.1:934519-938125 GCF_014466175.1 Vespula pensylvanica | reverse complement strand
TATAATTAATATACAATTTTATAATAAATATATAATTTTTTATATAATTTTAATGAAAAAAAACACGATTTTACATGATAATTTCAATTAAGAATGAGATGAATAATTGTCAATGATTCCAAGATTTATGAGATAATTTCTCATGTACGTAGAGGATATGAAAGTATAACTAAATAACTACAGCAGAGGGAAATTTTTTATGAACTATGTAGGAAGCATGGTCTTATAATGGGACGACCTGAGATTAATTTTGCCAGGGAAAGTCATTCCTTCGGTGGTTTTCGAATCAGTAATACGCGAGTGAGTGCCACATGTGAAATACGTCCGCAGTGTGTATACATCATACATGCGAAAGAACACCTTTACAAGCAATTGAAACGGCAGAAACAATTTCATCATTCTCGCTCGTCATTCTTTTACACCATCAATAATCTTTAAATTTTGCAATTGCCGTTTGCATTAGAATTAATACAACGTTACATTTCTATATTATCGCAATGAAACTGATTCTCTTGATTCATATCATTATAATTATTATATTGTTTAGTATATAACTTACTGTAGCACTTAAAATCATCTGACTTATCTTCCGTAATTATAGAATCAAAATGAACGAATAGCTTTGATAAGTCTTAACTAATCTACGAATTTTGACTTGGTTTAAATATAAACGAAAGAAAATAAAAGGCGAAAGCAATTCCAACAACTGATAATAATTACACAGGAGCCGAATTTACGGGTATCTTGATTATAACAGTTGTGTATACAAATTGTAGCCCAATGTATTTTCCAAAAATGAAGATATCAAACAAACATTTCAAAAAGTGATTATTCAGTATCAAATCTACCTCCATAGTACCATTATGTTGCAATACATCAGTATCAGAAGATTTAAGAGTATTTAATCTATGAGGAATAGCTAAGTGTCCCTTTTTCGGTTAGGTTTTCGAATTGCTTCTTGAATCAATCTTCGGACTTCGCAATCCAATTCACATTATTACAAAAGGTGAAATTCATATAGAAAATTACAAACGACATGTGACAAATTACTTATATCTGATATTCCATACCTCCTTTATAAAAATCCGGTATTAAAAGCGATGGTTACAATCGTAATGCGCTAGTAATAGCGTCGCGTTGTTTCCATACACCCGAGAATTAGCTGCTTTTCTCGCCAATTAGTGTTTCATATGACGTGGAAGATTTGAATTGAATTCACTTATAAATGGAAATACATTAACTGTCTTCATAAAATCTATGTAAAAATTCAATAAATTATTATAAAATATACCTATGATAGAGATTTTACATTCCACATTATATTTTAGAATAAAAAATATATATCTTATCTCTAAAACATCTTACCTTTCGGTAAACACGGCCTTTGCACTGTAGAAGTTATGATCGCAAGAACAGGAAGTATCGATTTAAATATGTATCAATTCTGATGTCGAAAATTTCATTTCAACCTTGAGCGTAGTTGAATTTCGTGTATCTTCTTTGGAGTTAAATTCAAATGTAAGTCAATTGGACTCTTTTGCAATACTTCAAGACTTTTGGAACTGAACCTTCGTTTTGTCTATTATATCTCTAAAATAATTTAAAATTCCTAGGTTAGTAAAGACTCACGATAGACATTCAATTGCTCATCTAATTGTGTAGCTATCAAAGATAAATCTATTTAGGCGCATTTAAGTGATATAAAGTATCTTTTATAAGCAACAAATTATAATTATGATGGTATTGATCACGAAAATGAGTTTCACTTCGATAAAATATAATTAAAATTTTATGATAAATAACATGTAAATGACTACTGATAAATTTACCTTATATCGATAACATAAATAGAAGACTAGTGAGAACGAAGAAATTGTTTCCACCGCCTGAACCACTTGTAAAACTACCCTTTGGAACGTATAATGTATAGACCTCGGAAATATTTATTGTAGATCACTTGCTCACGTATTACTAGTTCGACGATCACCGAAGGAATGACGTACAGCTTTTTTGCCGTCCTCAGCCAGACGATATTCATCCCCCGCTCGTTGCTATGGTTGTTTAACATGGCGTCAAGGAGTACGCCCTCTGCAAAGGGTTATGACGTTACAAATAAAATAATCAATATTTCCTATTATATGTTCGAAAGAAGAGAAATGGTCATAAAATGTGTGGAAATGAATTTCTCTATTGATCTCTATTAATTGGATGTATCATTGTTATTCATCTTATATGCTCTTGTGTCATTCCCTTTTTTCCATACATTTTACTAATTTAACAAGATATTCGAAATTAACTAAAGGATTTTGACAATAGTCAAATAATTTTTATCCTGTCCATGTTGTTAAAAATATATATCATTAGGAATTAATTTTGAGCAAAGAATATTGCTTAACAGATTTTTTCGGAATATTACTTTCTATTCTTTTTCTATTACTTAAGTTAACACTCTCCTTTTTTTCAAATATACCTTTTTTTACAATGCCGTAACAAAGAATATGGATTCAGAGAAAATCATTTGTCATTTTTTTTCTAGTATCGTCGATTTCTCTTTTTTAGTGCTTCTTGATGGTAGTATCAAATTGGGTTTGAAAGGAACGCCTTTTCTTTAAGTGATCCGTAATATTGTCTTCCATGCCGCCTTCATTATGTAATTGAGATTGACCAGGAAGACGAGAAAGAAAAAGCACAAATGCTGATAATGGAGGTGACGACGAACCTTGCAAGATTAATATGGCACTGTTTTACAAAGCATAATTCGAATGTTGGTACGACGAGACGGAATATATGTTATTGAAAGTATCCAAAGGTAAGTAGCTTTAGCTACAGAATATAGTCTAGTATGGTGGGAGAGATTTATCGAATGGCTGTTCAAAGTTGCAAACGGAATCTACATTAAAGTGAAATTGAAATGGAACTCAGGCGAATATTGGTACTGGCTTAACATTGAAAATGATTCAATCTGTATGTAGGATCAAAAGATTTACCGTTCTTCAGGATAAGAGTGTTAGCCCGGGAGCACTTTTAAAGTATGCGTTAAATATTCAGTGAATGTTTACCTGACTGTGTCATCGTTATTACGTCAGTTTTAATTTTTTAATTATGATGACTAATTATTTGATTTAATATGTTGATTAACTCTTTGTAGAGACGAAGTGTTTGGTTTAATGTTTCTATATTGTTTGTTGGAATATTCGCGTCATGTACTTAAAAATAACGTAATAAACGATTTTCAGAAATACAGGTATATGGAAGAATTAATTTACTGCGTAGCGCAAATACATTTTGATTCTGATGTAATGAAAAAGCATCTATACATTTCACTCTTCCAAATGTTTCGTCAAGTACCATCATAGTAAACGATTTTTTATTACCCCCCTCTATGCACCTGTGCTCTTATGTCTGCTCATGCGCCCTAGTTCATAAGGGCGGGATTACGTGTGCGGTTCTGTGGGCGTGCATGCATATATCTTCACCCTTATATTGACAAGAACAAAGTTATTTTCTCATTTCTTTTCCTTTCATAAAACCAAGCAGAATATTCGACAATACGATCAGCAGAGTATTTAAATTACCTATTAGCTGCATTATTGAATTTGCAGATCG
>NC_057707.1:933328-934419 GCF_014466175.1 Vespula pensylvanica | reverse complement strand
TTACAAAATGACAAAAATTTTATCGCTTATTATTTATTACGAAATCTATGATTAGTTTTAAAGCAATACTTTTACAACATTTTCATCTCTTTCATCAATGAGCTCTTCGTTTTCTTGCTAGATGATATAACTATCACTTCTGTCCTTTACTTCCGGATTCATATTTCTTTTTTCTAACGTATCTATGTAAATGTTTTTCTGGAATTCCTCTTATCTATTTATATCTTATATCATGAGACTTGTACGTATTTGGACACTTTGCTGTTCAACATATAAAAATAAAAAAAAATGGATAAATAAATGGAATGGAGATAATTGCAGTTTACGAAATGACGGCATCATATATAACAACAATATAATACTTTACTGGTTTTTTCATTAATTAGATGAGAGATCAATTTATACTTCTACAAGCTTTAATAAGAACTCGTTTCAGCTTTGACAATCTCTTTCTCCAGTTTTATGATCGTTTCTTTACTTCATCAAATATAACTATATATACAAGTTCATAGTAAAAACCCTCCCTAAGCGGATCAGAGAAGGGCTCAGACTGTCGTGAAAGCATTTCCCATCTTCTCTTTCGTAAATTCGAATGATATTCTTTTCAAATAACTTAGTAATTGGACGATGCTTTGGTTTGTTTTATTGTACTGTATCAACAGAAAACTTCAAAGAAATATGTTTTTCTCAAAAAGTAGCGGTGAAAACAGTGGTTCCTCCATAATCATTAAATAACTGAGGTCCTACCGGAGAAGAGATATGTAAAAGGAAAGAACGTAATATTACGATAAAAAAATAAATAGGAGAAAAGATTTTATGTGAAGCCATATATTTTATTACTATTGCGTAATAAAGAAAAGGAAGTCTTTCTTAACTTGAGCAATGGGTATTTGTTTACAAGAAGGAATGGTAATATTGGACACAATGTTTTCAAGGAATGCCGAAGTAGAAATACCTTCCGACGAAGAAAAAAAATGTTTTCGTCGGAAGTTATATCTACTTCTATGTTCTTTGAAAACATTTTCACCGAATATTACCTTCCTTTCTTGTACACAAATGTATATTTCTCGTGTTATCGAATTCATTTTCGT
>NC_057707.1:931485-933228 GCF_014466175.1 Vespula pensylvanica | reverse complement strand
TTCCTTTCTTGTACACAAATGTATATTTCTCGTGTTATCGAATTCATTTTCGTTATTGCACAATGATAAAAAAAGGATTCGGAGAAAATCTTCCGTCACATTTATGGTTTCCTAATATTATCTTCCTCTCCTTCCTGTATTTCCCCTCGGAGAGAACCGCTCAGTTATTGAATCGAGAAATGGCCAAACCACCAAGTTATATGAAAAGTAAATCAGTCGGTTCTACGAAAAAGAAGTACATTCACAATGTTCTGGGGGCTTCACTAAACCACTTAAAGAGAGTGATAACGAATTGTCTGCAATAGTACGCGAGTACACCCTGTACGAAGTAGTGATGTTTGATAGAGTAAACAAGTAATCATAAAGCTGAGGAGATTTTCGAAGCTGAACTCGCTTCGTATTGAAACTTCTAGTGAAATAGATAGTTCCCTAGATTAATAAGCTAGAAAATCAGTTTATTTACTTCTTTCTTTCAACCCGTTTATTTACTTCTTTCTTTTTCATCAAGAAAATGGTAAAATATCCAAACCCGAGTGAGTTTCGTGTCATAAGTAGTACCGAAGAGGAATTCCAGATAGACATTTATACAGATACGTTACAAAAAATAAATATTATTAGGAAAGAAAACGATAGGAGTGATAGTTATTACATCCAACAAAAAAATGGAGAGATCTCATACATAATGAGAGGGATGATAATGTGGAAAGAGAGTTGATTCAACATTTATCATAGACATCGTAGAAAATTAAAAATGTCAAAATTTTAATTTTTTTGCAAAGATATATGACCCTCCATGTTCACAAATTCTCCTGTTAACGGGTATTGATCCATCTGCACGTACGTCCTACCTACTCTCGTACTTACCCTCCAGCATCATCATACTAAACGATTTATTATTACCTCTCTCCGTGCACGTGCGCGCTTACATGCACTCTCACGTACGCGAGTTCAAGTGAGCGGGAATAAGCGAGCCTGTCTGCGTACATCTCCTCTCTTGATTTGAAAACAAGAAAGGTATTTTTTCATTAGTTTTCCTCTCACAAAAACAAGCAAACAATTCGATAATACGATTAGCGGTATAATTCAAATATCTACTTAGCCGTATCATTTAATCTGGTTGTCTTTTGCAGATCCATCTAACACGACTGATCTGATTCTTCTGTATGAACGGGTACATTTTCCTAGAAATTTACTCCCTATCGGAGAATGCAAAACAATAATCCCATTATACCTCCAGTTATATAATTTTTCGTATATTATATTCCAACTCAAATTGATGCTGAGAAAATAGTTCATTGCTCTGCAGATTATGTAACCGAGCTATCAAACGATGAATCTTAATAGACAGTTGAACTATCGAACTAATCTCCAATTATCTGCTTGGTCTGATGATAGGAAAACAAATGAAAACATTTTTTCCTTATTATCAAGATAGGACAGGAGTCGTACGCATACACCCACATAGGACCGGGCACTCAAACCCGTCCATTGGAACTGGCGTAGATAGGTGGGCACCAGAGCATACGCATATGAAGAGAGATAATAACGTAAGATTTAAAACGAAAGTACTTGACGATAAGTACGGAAGAACGTAATATTATATAGTATGCGGTAATTCGCACTACGCACCAAATGATTTCTTCCAAATTTCAATATTTATGAAAATCGCTAATTAAATATTACGAATATTTTTTAAATACATGTCGTGAATATTATGACAAACAATTTGAAATATAGAATTCA
>NC_057707.1:930328-931385 GCF_014466175.1 Vespula pensylvanica | reverse complement strand
ACGAAAATGAATTCGATAACACGAGAAATATACATTTGTGTACAAGAAAGGAAGTTAATATTCTGAGAAAATGTTTTCAAAGAACATAGAAGTAGATATAACTTCCATACGAAAACAATTTTTTTCTTCGTCGGAAGGTATTTCTACTTCGGCATTCCTTGAAAACATTGTGTCCAATATTACCATTCCTTCTTGTAAACAAATACCCATTGCTCAAGTTAAGAAAGACTTCCTTTTCTTTATTACGCAATAGTAATAAAATATATGGCTTCACATAAAATCTTTTCTCCTATTTATTTTTTTATCATAATATTACCTTCTTTCCTTTTACATATCTCTTCTCCGGTAGGACCTCAGTTATTTAATGATTATGAAGGAACCACTGTTTTCACCGCAACTTTTTGAGAAAAACATATTTCTTTGAAGTTTTCTGTTGAAACAGTACAATAAAACAAACCAAAGAATCGTCCAATTACTAAGTTATTTGAAAAGAATATCATTCGAATTTACGAAAGAGAAGATGAGAAATGATTTCACGACAGTCTCAGCCCTTCTCTGATCCGCTTAAGGAGAGTAGGAAGAAGAACTTGTATGTATAGTGAAATTATAATTCCAGAATTCCAGAAAATAATAAGGAATTGCAGAAAGATATTTATATAGATGCGTTAGAAAAAATAAATACCAATCCGGAAGAAAAGGGCAGAAGTGATAATTATATCATCTAGGAAGAAAATGAGGAGCTCATAGATTTCGTAGAAAATAATAGGGAATAAAATTTGTATATTTTTATAACGAAATAAGTTCTTTGATATCTACGAATTCATAGAAACGAAGCATCTTTATAATACACTATGTGATTTTAAAATTAGGATTTATAGTGTGATGTGAATCGTAGGATTACGTTTGCGCGATAAAGTGCCATCGATTTGTTGTGAGCTAACGAACGAAAGGACTCTGGGCACAAATGGTTATTACGTTTTACGCACATCTATTGCTTTCACGGCAATTGGATAATAGGATAAGCTGCATAATTCAATTACCTATATAACTGCATTAT
>NC_057707.1:926761-930228 GCF_014466175.1 Vespula pensylvanica | reverse complement strand
AAATATGAAAGTGTAACCATTTGATACACTTTCTGAATATATATTTGTTTGCTTCTTTTTTTAAGGCTATTTTGTAACGATTATTTTTCTTTTTAACCCTTTGCACTCGGATGTCCTCTCGGAAAGTTGGTCAAAAAAATAAGGATATTTCATAGATAATGATAACAATGAAAATAGTGTACAAGAATTGCTACAAAACTTGTCAAAAATATCGTAGAAAATTATATGGAATAGAATCTCGATTCTATTGAAAAAATTTGTCAATAGATTCATATAAATCAAATATCATTATAATATATTCCTTGGTACAAAGTGAAAGTACATAATATGTCGCACTATATACCACGTTTGCGCAACTTATTATAACTCCGCGATACTTGCGGCCGTGTTGTTACTAACTAACGTCCGAGAGGACGACGAGTGCAAAGGGTAAATATGAAAGAATATCAAAATATGAAAAATCTCAAATCATTTGGTGCTTTTCATCTCTCTACGGAAAGAACGGTATCATATTTATGATACAAAGAATATGTATCATATTTCTTGGTAATTCGATAAACTGAATATTATTTTTATCATAACCTTTATGTTTCTTAGACTTGATGTCTTCTTAGAAATAATATATAAACGATAGATAAAATATTTTCATGATAGTAATACTTAAACGATAGTATACTCGCTTAAACATTAAGCGAAAAAAAACTGAAGCCCAATGGAATATAACGTAGTTTTAAACGAAAATTTTCATAATTTATAATATGGATCTCGAGGTGGTTACATCTGCATTGTGTCGTTATCTGTAATGTCAACAAAAGGAGCTTTTGAATGACTTTGACAGTTGTTCTCTCTTTCTAAAGGTGCAAATTTCGAACTTAATACTTTTGATAAATTTAAACTCATTTAAACGGTATAGGTGTACGACGAGTTAAATTATCTATTGTTTAAGCAGTAGTAGATTGCGTTAAACGTTACACGCCACGGAACATCGATGAAATATCAAATAATTTTAATTTATTTTCTATTAGACATAAATTTTGAAATGGTGCTCGTTGGCAATGTGTAAAGTCAACAACTGATTGATTTGAATGATTACCATATCAGTGCTCCTTTCTGCTCTGGCGAGTAAACATCAAAGCTCTCTTCTTATTGCCGCCTGCAAAGAATGAAGAAAATTACATTCACGTACATGTCTATAAGAAAAATTATTATGTAAGTAATTAATTATTATGTAAATTATTATGTATTATGTTTCTCTGTGGTTATTATAAAAAAATGTAATCATGTAACGGAAATAATTATATCTCTCTGTACGAATAAACGTAATTAAGCAAATTATTATTGTTAAAGATTTTGGTGGGTGGTATCTATAATTATTAATAACCCATATCATTATCAATCGAATGAAATACTCTTTTGTAATAACCCTAATTAATTAAAATATGAAACTGTTAAATTTTAACATTCCAAGATACTTTTATATTATTACAAATTTTTAACTAAGTTTCCTTAATAATACATCGACGTATGTATCATTAGGATCAGAAGTGTTACAGATTTCTAGTTTATGCAACATGATATGGGAAGCCAATCTCTATGGTCATAGTCTCCAAAGCAATAAGACTATAATACGATCAAATTAGAAATTTAAAGCAGAATTTTCGAAATTTTATTATTATAATTATTACTTGTCGCTAGTCAAGGAAATAGAAAATTATTTTCAGCAGATTGCTAGGAATAAAAGTACGTAGTAATCATTAATATTTCTCTTTAATGGTTCCTTGAATACTGCGTTCGATTCTTTTCGATGTGTATATAAGAAATATCAACTTGTTGCAATGTGTGTGGTAACACCGCATCGAAAACTATATCCTGGGAATAAAAGGAAATATCAATTTAACACTTTATATCATTTCTACCCCTTCTATTTCTTGAAAGTAAAACATTCTTATTCTTTACACGATTTAAATTTATTCAAGACATTTTCGGTAGTTGAAGACAGCTGCATAGCAAACAGTGAAGCACATATCCATCGCCTTCTATTTCACTTTATGTAAATTTTTATATTTCCTCCGTCGATTTGATCTTTTGAACAATTATCACAATCAACCGCGAACAAAAAATTATAAATAAGTACGTACATATATACTGATAAAAACAATATTGAAATATGGACGAAGTAATTGCTGCTAGAGAGAATTACTCTATTGATATGTTTTGATGGGAGATGTACCTAATACGTTCTCCCATACTTATCTCCAAGTACCTTGGTTTTAAGACCTTCGTTATTATTTGTCTCCATCTGCGTGTGCTCTGATGCGCGCTTATCTGCGGCAGTGTGAGTAAAGGGATGGACTGCGCGATCCTGTGTGCGTGTGTACGTTCAATTCCTGGCTTATTTTGATGGTAAGGAAAGTATTTTTACATATTTCTTCCTCTCATCAAACCAAGCTGACAATTAGCAGATGTGATCAGCTGTATAATTCAATTGCCTATTTAGATTCATTATTTGATAACATGATAACATATTTTGCAGAGCAATGGACTATATTCTAAGCATCAAATTGATTTGGAACATAATATACGAAATATTAGATAACTAAATGTATAATGGGATTATTATTTTATATTCACCAATAGGGAGTAAATTTCTAGAAAAATGTACTCGTTTATATAGAAGAATGAAATCAGTCGTGGTACATCGATCTGCACGAGACTAAAACAGGTAATCAAATGCTATAGCTAAATAGATGATTGAATTATACTGCTAATCGTATTATCATCGATTTGTCTGGCTGGTTTGATACGAAGGAAAACAAATGAAAAAATACCATTTTTGTTTTCAAAATAAGAGAGCAGAGGTACGCAGACACGGGCACTCATGTACGCCCACTTGACTGGCGCACGTAAACGCCCTAGTATACGGAGAGAGGTAATATAAAATCGTTTAATAGGGTGGTGCTTGACTACAAGTATGAGAGAATTACGTACGTGCAGATCGTGAAATCCCGATCAATAATCGTTAAAAAAGGAATTCCCTCTACCTAGCAAATTGTTTCGTCTAAATTCCAATATCACAGAAAAACGTATATTAAATATTATGAATATTTATGAATATATATTGACTGAATATAAAAAACGGTGAATGTTTCAATCGTCGCAGCAGCTTTAATCCTTTTGCAATATAAACATCCCTCCATTTCATTTCGATTCTCCTTTGAACAAGGTCCTGCTTACAAAATCCGACAGCCCTTCGAAAAACCTTTCTCAGCACAATCGATTATATCCTCTAGCTAAAACCCACTTCGATCTTTTGAGAATGGGATATTCCGTCCCTTCATATTACCATTCGAATGAAGTATTCGTAAAGAGCGCCATATTAATTTTGTCAATGTGTAGTAACTACCTCTGTAAATTTTGTTTTCTTCTTCTTCCTGCTTTATTTTAGTCACATAATGAACAGGATATGG
>NC_057707.1:922552-926661 GCF_014466175.1 Vespula pensylvanica | reverse complement strand
CCAAGTTTCCCAGATTCTAATTTTATAGCTAAAACGCACGGGGATAAAAATTTCCCCTTACCTATATTCATGTAGTTAAATTTATATACACTTTATATGTACACACGAAAATATCTCATAAATCTTGGAATCTTCTAATGAGAACTTTACAAAAATTCGTCTGCGTTTTAATTTAGGTAATCACATAAAACTATAATTATTTATATTATAATTATTGGAATTAATTGTAAAATCTTATACGAAATTTGTAGTTTCTTTCATAAGTTCAAGATATATTTAAAAATAGTATTCTAATATTACTGGATATTAATGATATTGCAATTTTCGTACTATGTAATTTTTACCGTAAAATCTTCTGTCGTAAAAAAATTTTTTCATCAGAAATTCTATCAACTTTCACATTCCTTGAAAACATTTTCTACTAATTTATCTCCTTTTCTTGTAAAAAAGTGCATATTGCTCAAGTTATCGAAGATTTCGTTTTCGTAATAGCACAGTAATAAAAAATATGTATGTGGAGAAAATCTTTCGTCATATTTCTTTTTTTCCTGCTATTTTCATGGAAAGGCTACCTTCCTAGAACATTTATAACTTATACTTTCAACCATGTCGGTCGATTAGTCGGACAACGATAAATAAAAAATTGGTTGAGATTGGTCGAGAAATTCATTTCTCCTCAACACATATCCTTTTCGGCCTTTTCAACTATTTCAACAAGAAGAAAAGAAAAAAAAAAAAAGAGAAAAGTACCATGTCGAATTAAAAGATATTTGTTCAATCATAAAAGAGAAGTTCATTTCCCCTTAATTATCTTCATTTTCGAACTTTCCGTCCGTAAAAGCAATTAATGTGCGTAAAACGTAATAACCATTTGTGCCCAGAGTCCTTTCGGTCGTAAGCTCTCAACAAATCGATGGCACTTTATCGCGCAAACGTACTCCAACAATTCACATCACATTATATATCATAATTTTAAAATCACATAATGTATTATAAAGATGCTTGGTTTATATAAATTCGTAGATATCAAAGAACTTATTTCGTCATAAAAAGACAAAAATTTTATTCTGGATTATTTTCTACGAAATGTATGATTAGTTTTCAAAGAATTCTTTCACAACATTTTCATCTCTTTCATCAAGGAGCTCTTCGTTCTCTTGCTAGATGATATAACTATCACTTCTGACCTTTACTTCCGGATTAATATTTATTTTTTCTAACGTATATATATAAATGTCTTTCTGGAATTCCTCTTCACTACTTATATCTACAAACGTATTCGGAGAAAATCTTTCGTCACATTTATGGTTTCCTAATATTACATTTTCTCTTTCCCGTATTTCTCCTCCGAGAGAACCACTCAAAATGGTCAAATTACCAAGTTATATGAAAATTATATCAGTCGGTTTTACGAAAAAGACGTACATTCACAATGGTCTGAGGGCTTCGCTAAACCACATAAAGAAAATGATAACGAATTGTCTACATTGGTACGCGGGTACGCCCCGTACGAGGTAGTGATGTTTGATGGAATAAACAAGTAATCATAAAACTGAGGAGATTTTCGAAGCTGAACTCGCTCAGTATTGAAACTTCTACTGAAATAGATAGTTTCCTAGACGAATAAGTCAGAAAATCAGAAACGTAAAATTCTTTTGGTACATATCGTTTCGCAATTTCGTAATATACAATTTGAGATTACAAACCCGTTTATTTACTTCTTTCTTTTTCATTAAGAGAATGGCAAAATATCCAAACACGAGTGAGCTTCGTGTCATAAGTAGTACTGAAGAGGAATTCCAGATAGACATTTATACAGATACATTAGAAAAAATAAATATTATACAGAAAGAAAACGACAGGAGTGATAGTCATTACATCCAACAAAAAAAACGGACATCTCATTCATAATGCGAGGGATCATAATGTGGAAAGAGAATTGATTCAACATTTATCACAGACGTTCTAGAAAATTACGAAGGACAAAATTTTAATTTTTTTGCAAAGATATACGATCCTCCATGTTTACAAATTCCCCTGTCAACGGGTATTGATCAGGCTTTAACGATCGGCACGTACGCCTTACCTACTCTCCTACTTACCGTCCTGCACCATGATATTAAACGATTTATTATTACCTCTCTCCGTGCACGTGCGCGCTTACGTACGCGAGTTCAAGTGGGCGGGAATGAGTGTGCCTGTCTGCGTACATCTTCTCTTTTGATTTGAAAACAAGAAAGGTATTTTTTTATTAGTTTCCTCACATAAAACCAAACAAAAAAATCGATAATACGATTAGCGAATTTTTATTTTTTTTTCAATCTTATTTTTTAATTTTAATTATGTATTTAGCCGTATCATTTAATCTGATTAAGTTTTTTGCAGATCCATCTACCACGACTGATTTGATTCTTCTGCATGAACGGGTACAATTTCCTAGAAATTTACTCCCTATCGGAGAATGCAAAACAATGATCTCATTATACCTCCAGTTATATAATATTTCGTATATTATGTTCCAAATCAATTTGATGCTGAGAAAATAGTCCATTGCTCTGCAGATAGATATCTGCTTCGTCTGATGATAGGAAAACAAATGAAAACATATTTTCCTTATTATCAAGATAAGACAGGAGTCGTACGCATACACCCACACAGGACCGGGCACTCAAACCCGCCCATTCGAACTGGCGCAGATAGGCGCGCACCAGAGCACACGCAGATAGAGGGAGATAATAACGAAAGGTTTAAAACGAAAGTACTTGACGATAAGTAGTACGGAAGAACGTAATAATAATCGGTAATTCACGCTACGCAACAAATTTCAATATATATGAAAATAGCTCATTAAATATTACGAATATTTTGAAGTACATGTCGTGAATATTATGACAAACAATTTGAAATACAGAATTCGGCATTTCTCCTCTCGTAATTATATCGAACGGTTACCTAATTTAAATCGATGGGATAACGATGACGTGACTGTTGATTTTCCATTTCCGTATAATTTAAAAGTATTTCCTGGTAACGTTATTACTTCTAAAAACGGTGAATCTTTTCATCGTCCCTGTATGTTACCTCCCTCAGTTTCATTTGAATTCCCCTTTGACCATTGCCACGCGTAGAACGTCCGACGCCCCTTCGCCAAATCTCTCTAAGTATAATCCCACGTGAATTACACGTCAAAGCCGCTTACGTTTGAATCCTTTGAAAACGGTAAATCCCTCTCATTTCCTCTTACCGCCGTTCCAAGCTTTATAAAACAATGCCATGTTGGTCTTTGCAAACTTCGTCGGAAAAACAAAAATATTTTTTCTCCTTTTTCTATTTCCTAAGTATTCCGATTCACATAATGCACGCAATAGCAATAGCTAACGATATTCCTTCGTTGGTTAGAATTTCCCATCGTTTCTTCAACCACTCTTCCGTTATAACGATCCAATGCGCTATAATATAAAAGTTGAAATTAATATAGAAAAGTGAATAAGATACGTGACAAGTTACTTATATCTGATCTCTTCGTACCTCGTGTATTATAATTCAATATTGAAGTCGATGGTTGCTATAATAATGTTCTAGCAATAGCAACATGCTGCTTTCATACACCAGATAATTAGATTCCTCTTCCACCAACTTGGGTTTCCGATTATTTGCAACATTTGTAATAAATTTGTAAGCAGCATCAGCTTCCTCCAACGTTTTTACAATCTGACACATTAAATGACAAATGACATGTAACGCAAGATACTATGAGAAAATATTAAAATTTCTATTGATATATTACTATTCACCTGGTCTCCTTCATTCAGCATCTTGCTTCCCATATCTATAATATTCCTCATTACACTAGTTGATAAATATATGGGTTCTTGATTTATATTATATTAATTAACTAATACAATACTTTAAGGATAGCTACAGTTAAGAGACCTAATGTCCCTCTCATCAATAGCAATATTCCCTTAGCCATCACAAAAACTGTGTAAAAATTCAGTAAATGAAATAAAACGTACCTATGATACAGATTTTATCTCAAATATTATACGTTCGAATAAAAAATTTACATCTTACTTCCAAAATATCTTACCATTCGATAAACACAGCAT